>NC_060141.1:186628463-186905963 GCF_021461385.2 Schistocerca piceifrons
GGGAGAAGGAATGGCATAACTTCAGTATGCACTACAAAATGCGTGCCATTAAGGAAACTAACGAATGTGTGAGGAAGACCTCCATGCGTGCCTCTCTTGGGGACTCTTGTGGTTCTCTGTCGGCTCCGCATTGGGCCATACGTGGCTGACGCATGATTACCCTCCTCCGTCGCAAGGACCCACTTCGGGTGGTCGCTGTGGCTCACAAAATGATGGTCGTCCATCTCTTCTTGGGACTGCCCACTTTTAGCCGCTCTGCGGCAGACTTTTAACTTTCTCAGGACACCTACCTTGGGTGTTGTGCGACAATGCCTCAACAGCAGCTTTAGTTTTACGTTTTATTCATGAGGGTGAGTTTTATCTGTTGCTCTACATTTTAGCACATGTCCTTTGTCCCTGTGTGTCCTCCACCCTAGTGCTTTCAGGGTGAAGGTTTTAATATGTTGCAAAGTAGCTGGCTTCTCCTCATGGTTAGCCAGCCATGGTAACCTGATTTCTTTTTTAACCTCTTCTAGCTGTTTCTAGTGTCTTCCATGCATTTTTTTTTATCCCCTTTTGTCCATTTAAGTGTTTGTTGCCCTTCAGTCTTGGTTGAGGTTTTTCCTTTCATTCTGTTTTGTGTTGTAAGTCTCATTGTCTTACTCTCACCCTGGTGCATTGTTTCCTTCAGAACAAGGGACCGATGACCTTGTAGTTTAGTCCCCTTCCCCCCGCCCCCCCCCCTCTTTTAAACAAACCAACCAACCAATCAACCAACCCCAGTCAGCAGGCAAAGAAAACCAAAGTAACGGGACATATTTGTACACAGGGTATAATTCGCAACTCTTTTTCCTCTAATGAGCTGTGAAACTTGTGCTAGATGGTGATACTTTTGTTACCGTACTCTTATGCATTCTGGCGAGACAATTGCAAGCGTATTCCTGCAGTGGATAGAATAGCCAATGGCAGAAAAAAAACTGTCTAAAACACTATCAAAACCATAATACTAAACCTTTGATTCCTGATGCATCGATGTGTAGTAAAGATATGTAGAGAAAGATATTCGATAAAATGGTGTACCACATTGCCAAGAAACATTAGGCTGAAACACCAGAGACTTTGATACAAGAGCTGTACTCTTGAGGAAGTCTGCCCCCCACCCTTCTTCAACATAAGGCTAAGTGACATTTCATGGCAATGGCCATAAGACTAGTTACTACCTGTTTGTAATACGTCTTTGAAAGAATTTATTTATGTATGCCTTCTGGGGCAGCATTGCCCCCCCCCCCTCCTATCTCTCTCTCTCTCTCTCTCTCTCTCTCTCTCTCTCTCTCCTCTCTCTCTCTCTGTGTGTGTGTGTGTGTATGTGTGTCCCTCCTCTATCTCTCCTCTCTCTCTCTCTCTCTCTCTCTCTGGTGTCCCCCCCCGTCCCTCTCCTATCTCTGGTGTCCCCCCCTCCTCTCTCTCTCTCTCATCTCTCTCTCTCTCTCTCTCCTCTCACTTCTCTCTGGTGTCCCCCCCTCCTCTCTCTCTCTCTGGTGTCCCCCCTCCTCTCTCTCTCTCTGGTGTCCCCCTCCTCTCTCTCTCTCTCTCTCTCTCTCTGGTGTCCCCCCTCCTCTCTTTCTCTCTGGAGTCCCCCCTCCTCTCTCTCTCTCTGGTGTCCCCCCCATCCTCTCTCTCTCTCTCTCTCTCTCTCTCTCTCTCTGGTGTCCCCCCCATCCTCTCTCTCTCTCTGGTGTCCCCCCCCTCCTCTCTCTCTCTCCTCTCTCTCTCTCTCTCTCTCTCTCTCTGTGTGTGTGTGTGTGTGTGTGTGTGTGTGTGTGTGTGTGTCTGTCCTCTCTCTCTCTCTCTCTCTCTCTCTGGTGTCCCCCCATCCTCTCTCTCTCTCTCTCTCTCTCTGGTGTCCCCCCCTCCTCTCTCTCTCTCTCTCTCTCTCTCTCTCTCTCCTCTCTGTGTGTGTGTGTGTGTGTGTGGTGTGTGTGTGTGTCCTGTCCTCTCTCTCTCTCTCTCTCTCTCTGTGTGTGTCCCCTCCTCTCTCTCTCCCTCTCTCTCTCTCTCTCTGGTGTCCCCCCCTCCTCTCTCTCTCTCTCTCTCTCTCACTCTGGTGTCCCCCGCCATCCTCTCTCTCTCTCTCTCTCTCTCTCTCTCTGGTGTCCCCCCCTCCTCTCTCTCTCTCTCTCTCTCTCTCTCTCTCTCTCTTCTGGTGTCCCCCCATCCTCTCTCTCTCTCTGGTGTCCCCCCTCCTCTCTCTCTCTCTCTCTGGTGTCCCCCCTCCTCTCTCTCTCTCTCTCTCTCTCTCTCTCTCTCTCTCTCTCTCTCTCTGGTGTCCCCCCTCCCTCTCTCTCTCTCTGGTGTCCCCCCATCCTCTCTCTCTCTCTGGTGTCCCCCTCATCCTCTCTCTCTCTCTCTGGTGTCCCCCATCCTCTCTCTCTCTCTCTCTCTCCTCTCTCTCTCTCTCTCTCTCTCTGGTGTCCCCCCTCCTCTCTCTCTCTCTCTCTCTCTCTCTCTCTCTCTCTCTCTCTCTGTGTCCCCCCTCCTCTCTCTCTCTCTCTCTCCTCTCTCTCTCTCTCTCTCCCCCCCCTCTCTCTCTCTCTCTCTCTCTCTGGTGTCCCCCCCTCCTCTCTCTCTCTGGTGTCCCCCCCTCCTCTCTCTCTCTCTTCTCTCTCTCTCTCTCTCTCTCTCTGGTGTCCCCCTCCTCTCTCTCCTCTCTCTCTCTCTCTCTCTCTCTCTCTCTCTCTCTCTGGTGTCCCCCATCCTCTCTCTCTCTCTCTTGTGTCCCCCCTACTCTCTCTCTCTCTCTCTCTCTCTCTCTCTCTCTCTCTCTACCTCCCCCCCCCCCCCCTGCAGGTCCGGGGGTTAGAATCGGCCCAAGGTATTCCTGCCTGTCGTAAGAGACGACTAAAAGGAGTCCCTCCCCCTCATGGGGGTAGTTAGTGCCTGCGTCCGGAGACGGACGGTTCCCACGACCTATATTTGCGGTCATTTTCTTTTTCACTTCTTCTGGTTTCTTCCTTCTTTTGGTTGATTCCTTTCTTTGTTCTTCCCCATCTCACTGTCTTACTTACTCTGTCCTTGCCTTCTCCTTGCCTTCTCTGGTCTCCGCCTCGGTGTTTGAGACAGTCTGTCCTCTCTCTCCCTCTCTCTCTTCTTTTTCCTTTTCTTCCTTCCTCCCCGTGCGCGCCTGAAGGCCGACCCATGCATTCGCACGCGTCGCCGGTGACGGGGTAACGCGTAATTCCCCACCCTGGGTAGACAAGTAAGGCACGCACGTACCCCCTGGTATAGGCCAGGCCCAGGGAGGGTGATTGCCTGAGCTGATACCTTCTTACCATGCCGATTGGTCCCTCCGTCTGTTTCTCGGGAGTGTGACTTGAAGTGTAAACATTCACCCTCTGAGAGGGTCCCCCACAAGGAAGGAGCGCGCCATCGGAGACGCTGGCAATCATGGGGGATTCCTCCGCAATGGATGATTTCTCTTCTTCCTTCTCTCTCGACTTATGCCCACAAACGGAAACTTGACCAGCCACCAGTGACAAAAGTACTACCACCTGCTCACAGTTCCTCGTAGTTTCTCGATCTCGAGGACGGAAAGGATTTTTTCCTCTGTCAACCCTTTCGTTCCAGCCAGATGGGCGTAGATGCATACTGGATCTGTCAAGTCTTGTACCAGGTTGCGTAACGGTACCTTGTTATTAGAAACTGAGAGCACCTTTCAGGCACAAAAACTGCTTCGGGCCACACTCCTGTACACGTTCCCTGTCCGGGTGGAGGCTCAACGCACTTTGAATTCGTCTCGTGGTGTGGTATATACTAGATCACTCGACGGATTACCGAGCGAGGTGGCGCAGTGGTTAGACACTGGACTCGCATTCGGGAGGACGACGGTTCAATCCGCGTCCGGCCATCCTGATTTAGGTTTTCCGTGATTTCCCTAAATCGCCCCAGGCAAATGCCAGGATGGTTCCTTTCAAAGGGCACGGCCGACTTCCTTCCCCGTCCTTCCCTAATCCGATGATACCGATGACCTCGCTGTCTGGTCTCCTTCCCCAAAACAACCAACCAACTCGACGGATTGACTGATGAGGAGATTCAGTCTTTCCTCGCTGAGCAGGGCGTGACGGCTGTCCATAGGGTCATGAAAAAGGTCAACAATGACCTTGTACCGACCCAGACACTTTTCTGACCTTTGATAGTGTTCAGCTTCCGTCGCACATCAAAGCGGGCTACGAGGTTATTTCCGTTCGCCCCTATGTCCCGACACCTACGCGCTGCTACCAGTGTCAGCATTTTAATCACACTCGCCAGTCTTGTTCCAATGCGACTAAATGTGTCACTTGTGGCAGGGATGCCCATGAGGGTGACTGTCCACATCCGTCTCTCGTTGTGTGAACTGTCAGGGTGGCCATGCAGCGTCCTCCCGCGACTGTCCCATCTACAAGGAAGAACACTCTACACAGGAAATTCAGGTCAAAGAGAAAGTGTCCACCTCGGCTGCTCGCAAGCTATTTGCTAGTAGGAAGCCCACGCTGCTCCCAGCGGGGAAATACAGTTCTGTCCTCGCCTCTCCTTGGACTACCAGGGAGGTGGTGACGCAGACATGCGATCTGACCTTCAGCACTATTGGTCGTCCGTTCGGCCAGTGCTAAGATCGCCCAGTCGACGTCTCCTCTTCCTCCTGTCACCCCTCAGACACAAGCACTTTCATCAGCTTCTGCCAAGACGAAGACCCAGGAAGTCAGATGCATGGGCCTTCAAGAAGGAACCGTCCCGTGCAGACTTCCTACGTACCTCGAACTCCCAGCCATCGACCAATACTTCCACTAAACGACCTTCCAAGAAGGCTCATAGGAAGCACAGTTTCTCCTTCTCCGCCACGGCGCATTTCTTCTCCTGTGCCACCCAGCAGTTGCCGCCCCAGGCCGTCATCCGTTTCGCCCTGGCCGCACTGCTGGTAGCCGAACATCTGGCCGTTCACCAGCAGAGGAAGCTCCCCCTCCCAGCCATCTTAACAAGATGGCCGATGAACGTATAGAACCAATGGACGATGACTGTCCGCCTACTGATAGCGGCGGCAGTGCTCGCTCGAAGCCAGGCCCTCAGAGGCCTTCGAGGTGACCCCTTCTTGCATCTTCTTTTTCTTTTTCTTCTCACGATGGCACTTATTCACTGGAATATTCGCAGCATTCGCTCCAACCGAGAGGATTTAAAGTTGCTGCTCCGCTTGCACCGTCCTCTCGTCGTAGCCCTCCAGGAAATGAAGCTACGCCCATGCGATCAAATTGCATTTGCACACTACACCTCATAGCCTTTAAGTATCTCCGTGATATTTACTACGATCCCATCACATTGCGCACTGGCCTGCAGGCAGTTGCCATCCGAATTACTCTCCCCACTTCTACATTTCCATTTGTACCGTTTACACTCCATCGTCGTCTGCCGTTACCAGGGCAGACATGATACAAATTGTTGCTCAGCTCCCTGCACCATTTTTGTTAACTGGAGACTTCAATGCCCACCATCCTCTTTGGGGCTCTCCAGCATCCTGCCCGAGGGGCTCCCTGTTAGCAGACCCTTTTTCAACCAGCTCAATCTTGTCTGCCTCAACACTGGCGCCCCTACTTTTCTTTCGGACACATCTCACACCTATTCCCATTTAGACCTCTCTATATGTACTACCCAACTTGCACGCCGGTTTGAGTGGTATGCACTTTCTGATACATATTCGAGCGACCCACTTCCCCGTGTGTTATCCATCTCCTGCATCATACCCCCTCTCCGTGCTCAACTAGTTGGAACATCTCCAAAGCAGACTGGGGGCTCTTCTCTTCCAGGGCGACCTTTCAGGATCAAACCTTCACAAGCTGTGATAGTCAGGTCACACACCACACGGACGTCATTCTCACTGCTGCTGAATATTCCATCCCTCACACTACTTCTTCTCCACATCGCGTACAGGTCCCCTTGTGGACCGCAGCATGTAGAGACACTTTACGTGCTCGTCGATGTGCTTTACGCACCTTTAAATGCCACCCTACAGTGGCGAATTGTATCAATTATAAAAGATTACGTGCGCAGTGTTGTTGTATTATTAAAGAAAGCAAGAAGGCCAGCTGGGCTGCTTTCACAAGCACCTTCAACAGTTTTACTCCTTCTTCTGTTGTCTGGGGTAGCCTGCACCGGCTATCTGGCACTAAGGTCCACTCACCAGTTTCTGGCTTGATGGTCGCGAATGGCATCTTGTGGCCCCTGAGGATGTCTCCAATGCCTTCGGCCGCTTTTTCGCAGAGGTTTCGAGCTCCCGCTCATTACCACCCTGCCTTCCTCCCCCGAAAACAGGCAGAGGAGGCTAGGCCACCTAACTTCCGCTCCTCGAATCGTGAAAGTTATAATGCCCCATTCACCATTGCGGGAACTCGAAAATGCACTTGCCCGGTCACGGTCCCTCTGCTCCAGGGCCTGATTCTATACATATTCAGGATGCTGAAGAACCTTTCTCCTGCGGATAAAGGTTTCCTTCTTCGTACTTATAATTGCATCTGGTTGAGGGACATGTTCCCCGCATGCTGGCGCAAGTCTGTTGTCGTACCGATTCGTAAGCCAGGGAAGGACAAGCACTTGCCTTCCAGTTATCGACCCATCTTGCTTACCAGCTGTGCCTGCAAGGTGATGGAGCGAATGGTTAACTCTCGTTTGGTTTGGCTGCTCGAATCTCGACGGCTACTTACCAATGTACAATGTGGATTTCGTAGGCGCCGCTCTGCTGTTGACCATCTGGTTACCTTGTCGACCTTCATTATGAATAACTTCTTGCGGAAGCGCCCCGACCGCGGCTGTGTTCTTTGATTTGGAGAAGGCTTACGGACACCTGTTGGAGGGGCGGGCATTCTCCGCACCATGCATACAAGGGGCCTTCGCGGTCGCCTCCCTCTGTTTATTCGTTCCTTTTTAATGGATCGACAGTTCAGGGTACGTGTGGGTTCTGTCCTGTCAGACACCTTTCGCCAGGAGAATGGGGTGCCACAGGGGCTCAGTTTTGAGCGTCGCTCTCTTCGCCATAGCGATCAATCCAATAATGGATTGCCTCCCAGCTGCTGTATCAGGCTCCCTTTTCGTGGACGATTTTACCATCTATTGCAGCGCGCAGCGTACATGTTTCCTGGAGCATTGTCTTCAGCGTTCTCTTGACCGTCTTTACTCCTGGGAGTGTCGCCAGTGTCTTCCGTTTTCCTGCCGAGAAGACGGTCTGTATTAACTTCCTGGCACTACAAAGAGTTTCTCCCACCGTCCTTATGACTCGGTCCTGTTGCTCTCCCATTTGTGGAGACAACAAAATTTTTAGGTCTTACATTTGATAGGAAACTCAGGCTGGTCTCCACATGTCATATTTGGCTGCCCGTTGTACCCGTTCTCTAAATGTCCTCCGTGTTCTCAGTGGTATGTCGTGGGGAGCGGATCGAACCGTCCTACTTCGCCTATATCGGTCAATCGTCCGCTCCAAGCTGGATTATGGGAGCTTCGTATACTCCCTCTGCACGGCCGTCCATCTTACGACGCCTCAACTCCATACAACATCGGGGTTTACGTCTTGTGATCGGAGCGTTTTATACTAGTCCCATCGAGAGTCTTCATGCTGAAGCCGGTGAATTGCCACTCACCTACCGGCGCAATATACTGCTTTGTCGGTATGCCTGTCGGCTACTGTCAATGCCCGACCACCCGTCTTATCGTTCCTTTTTTGACGACTCACTCGACCGTCAATATGGGTTGTATGTCTCTGCCCTGCTACCCCCTGGAGTTCGCTTTCGTTGCCTTCTTCAACACCTTGATTTTTCCACTCCCTGCAACCTTTAGAGTGGGCAAGAGCCACACGGCCACCTTGGCTCCAGGGCTCAGGTTCGCGTTCACCTTGACCTCAGCTCGCTCCCAAGGGAGGTTACCCCCGGTTCGGTATACCACTCCCGTTTTGTCGAACTTCGTTCGAAGTTCATTAATATGACCTTCATTTATACAGATGGCTCTAAGACCAAAGACGGGGTTGGGTGTTCTTTTATTGTCGGGGCACAAAGTTTCAAGTACCGGGCTCCATGGCCATTGTTCGGTCTTCACAGCTGAGCTCTTTGCCCCTCTACCAGGCTGTTATTACATCTGCGGCCACCGACATTCTGCTTATGTCATCTGCTCCGATTCCTGAGCGCCATCCGGAGCCTCAGTGACCCGTATCTGGTTCACCCTTTCGTGCACCGGATCCAACGCTCTCTTCAGCAGCTGGTGGACGACGATGGTATCCCTGGGAACGAAGCTGCAGATTGCCGCGGCCAAGGCTGTGGTCCTCCAGCCTCAGACAGCTTCTTGTTGTGTCCCTTCATCAGATTGTAGCAGGGTCATTTGTCGGCGCATTTTATCGCTGTGGCATGCCGATTGGGCTGCACTTATGGACAAACAAGCTTCGGGCCTTGAAACCTCTTCCCTCGGCTTGGACGTCCTCCTCACGGCCCTTCTCGGCAGGAGGAAGTTGTTTTGGCCCGGGTTATGAATTGGACACTGCCGGTTCAGCCATCGCCGTCTGCCTGAACGGCTGCGGCCGGTGCCGTTCTGTTCCTATGAGCAATTGCTGACGGTCCCCGCCACATTTTAACGTCCAGGTCCGGATTTTAATACACTGCGTCTTGATCTTGGCCTGCCATGTACTCTAGATGCCATTTTAGCGGATGACCCAGGAGCAGCTGCTTGCGTTTTTTGTTTTATCAACTTGACAAACCTGTCTAAGGATATTTGATTATTCTGTGTGTTTAATCCTAGGCCTGTCAATCTGTCTTTTATCGTGTTTTCCCTTTTAGTTGCTGTTTTAAACTAGCGCCTCTCGGTGCATTCCTAACGTAGTCTGGGCGCTAATGACCATTGTAGTTGTGTGCCCTAAAACCACCTCTCTGCCCCACCTCCTCTCTCTCTCTCTCTCTCTCTCTCTCTCTCTCTCTCTCTCTCTCTCTCTCTCTCTCTCTGCCCCGCCTCTCTCTCTCTCTCTCTCTCTCTCTCTCTCTCTCTCTCTCTCACTCTCTCTCTGCCCCGCCTCCTCCTCTCTGTCTCTGCCCCCCTGTCTCTCTCACTCTTTGGCCCCCCCCTCTCTCTCTTTGCCCCCCCTCTCTCTCTCTTTGCCCCCCCCCTCTCTCTCTCTCTTTGCCCCCCCCCTCTCTCTTTGCCCCCCCTCTCTCTTTTGCCCCCCCCCTCTCTCTTTGCCCCCCCTCTCTCTTTGCCCCCCCTCTCTCTTTGCCCCCCCCTCTCTCTCTTTGCCCCCCCTCTCTCTTTGCCCCCCCTCTCTCTCTTTGCCCCCCCTCTCTCTTTGCCCCCCCCTCTCTCTCTTTGCCCCCCCTCTCTCTCTTTGCCCCCCCCTCTCTCTCTTTGCCCCCCCCTCTCTCTCTCTCTTTGCCCCCCCTCTCTCTCTCTCTCTTTGCCCCCCCTCTCTCTCTCTCTCTTTGCCCCCCCTCTCTCTCTCTCTCTCTTTGCCCCCCCTCTCTCTCTTTCTTTGACCCCCCCTCTCTCTCTTTCTTTGCCCCCCCCTCTCTCTCTTTCTTTGCCCCCCCCTCTCTCTCTTTCTTTGCCCCCTCTCTCGCTTTCTTTGCCCCCCCCTCTCGCTTTCTTTGCCCCCCTCTCTCTCTTTGCCTCCCTCTCTCTCTTTGCCCCCCTCTCTCTCTGCCCCCTCCTCTCTCTCTCTCTCTCTCTCTCTCTCTCTGCCCCCCTCTCTCTCTCTCTCTCTCTCTCTCTCCTCTCTCTCTCTCTCTCTCTCTCTCTCTCTCTGCCCCCTCCTCCCTCTCTCTCTCTCTCTGCCCCCTCCTCCCTCTCTCTCTCTCTCTGCCCCCTCCTCCCTCTCTCTCTCTCTCTGCCCCCTCCTCCCTCTCTCTCTCTCTCTCTGCCCCCTCCTCCCCCCCTCTCTCTCTCTCTGCCCCCTCCTCCCCCCCCTCTCTCTCTCTCTCTCTCTCTCTCTCTCTGCCCCCCCCCCCTCTCTCTCTCTCTCTCTCTCTCTCTCTCCTCTCTCTCTCTCTCTCTCTCTCTCTCTCTGCCCCCTCCCTCCCTCCCTCTCTCTCTCTCTCTCTCTCTCTCTCTCTCTGCCCCCCTCCCTCCCTCTCTCTCTCTCTCTCTCTGCCCCCTCCCTCCCTCCCTCTCTCTCTCTCTCTCCCTCTCCCTCTCTCTCTCCCTCTCTCTCTCCCTCTCTCTCTCCCTCTCTCTCTCTCTCTCTCTCTCTCTCTCTCTCTCTCTCTCTCTCTCTGCCCCTCCTTTCTCCTCCTCCTCTCTCTCTCTCTCTGCCCCTCCTTTCTCCTCCTCCTCTCTCTCTCTCTGCCCCTCCTTTCTCCTCCTCCTTCCTCCCCCCTCCGGCCTCGTCCCCCCTCCGGCCTCGTCCCCCCTCCGGCCTCGTCCCCCCTCCGGCCTCGTCCCCCCCTCCGGCCTCGTCCCCCCCTCCGGCCTCGTCCCCCCTCCGGCCTCGTCCCCCCTCCGGCCTCGTCCCCCCCTCCGGCCTCGTCCCCCTCCGGCCTCGTCCCCCCTCCGGCCTCGTCCCCCCTCCGGCCTCGTCCCCCCTCCGGCCTCGTCCCCCCTCCGGCCCTCGTCCCCCCTCCGGCCTCGTCCCCCCTCCGGCCTCGTCCCCCCTCCGGCCTCGTCCCCCCTCCGGCCTCGTCCCCCCCTCCGGCCTCGTCCCCCCTCCGGCCTCGTCCCCCCTCCGGCCTCGTCCCCCCTCCGGCCTCGTCCCCCCCCTCCGGCGTCGTCCCCCCTCTGGCCTCGTCCAGCCCTCCGGCTCCGTCCAGCCTCTGGCCCCCTACCCCCTCAAAAATGTTTATACATTTTTTTTAAATGTTGTGAGAACATGTAATGTTGTGAGAACAACTTCAGTGTTGAAATCAGAGAGGGTACATTTGAAACTGAAATTAAATTCCTATAAATTATTTACATTTATTTGTATGACTAAGTTACACGTGTGACTTCTATAATTTTACTGGGGCTTCTTTTATTTATAAGTAACTTAGCACTAGTTGTGCTTTGCTCGCATGTTCTGTATGGCCTGCAGAGAATTTCTTTTTATTTAATTGAAGTTTTATGTTGTTCACTAATTGCAACACCTTCCAACCTTTCCATGCTGATTAAAGCCATATAACCATGGTTTTTTTCGCATGTACTTTTGACTAAAGAGCAAGCTGGAGTCTAAAGTTCTTTTTAATCATGCCTTTCGCATTCTTGTGGAGATTTTTCCATAGCAACTTTCATCATTTAACGAATATTCCCTTATATCTAACTGAGAAGTGAAACACTAATTTTCATAAATTTAACTTTAATTTTTTTAGTGTAACAAAAGATTTCTTAAAAATTTTAATTTCCTATTGCGCTCCCTTAGGGGTTGAGTTCCCAGGAATACTGAAACATCAAATTTGTTTTATTTGTAACTGAGAATTCAAATATCAGTTGTCATAGACGTCTCCTTAAATTGATTTAGTAGCTCTACAGTAATAATTTATTTTCAAAAAAACTTTCACCCAATATTTTACCCCTTAGTGTTTGAAATTCCAAAAATGCTGAAACCACACATTTTTTTTTCTGACTGAGAAACCAAATACCAGTTTTCGTTGTTCTAACTTCAAAATTCCCTTAATAGCAACATAATTTCAAAAAGCCTTTCATCCTCTATTTCATTCCCTTAGGAGTGAAATTCGGATAATCCTTTCGTAAATAATGGCTACAGTATAAGATCCATTCACTCTCCAAACTTCAAGTTTCTATTCTTAGTGTTTTGTGTTGTGTGATGATGAGTCAGTGAATCAGTATAACCCCACTCGGGGTTACTTTTCCAAGAACAGTGAAACATATTTTTTCATCTCTGACCAAAAAGGCAAACACCAATTTTCAAAGATTTGGCTTTAAAATGCTTTTATAATGAAATACTTTCATAAAAACTTTCATCCCTCATTTCACCCCCATAGGGGTTTGATTTCCAAAAACAGTGAATCACATACTTTTTTATTTCTAACTGAGAATCCAAATTTAAATTTTCATGGACTTAGCTTTAAAAATGCTTTCATAATAAAATATTTTCGTAAAAAATCTCATCCCCTGTTTCACCCCCCTTCGGGGTTCAGTTTTCAAAAACATACTTTTTTTATTTGTTACTGAGAAGTCAAATATGAAAATTCATAAGTGTAGCTTGAAAAATACTTTAGTAGTTCTTTAATAAGGATATACTTTCAAGAAAAGCTTTCAACCACTGTTTCATCCCCCCCCCCCCCCTCTCCCTCTATTTGTTGTTGTTGTTGTGGTCTTCAGTCCTGAGACTGGCTTGATGCAGCTCTCCATGCTACTCTATCCTGTGCAAGCTTTTTCATCTCCCAGTACCTACTGCAACCTACATCCTTCTGAATCTGCTTAGTGTATTCATCTCTTGGTCTCCCTCTGTGATTTTTACCCTCCACACTGCCCTCCAATACTAAATTGGTGATCCCTTGATGCCTCAGAACATGTCCTACCAACCGATCCCTTCTTCTGGTCAAGTTGTGCCACAAACTTCTCTTCTCCCCAAACCTATTCAATACTTCCTCATTAGTTATGTGATCTACCCATCTAATCTTTAGCATTCATCTGTAGCACCACATTTCGAAAGCTTCTATTCTCTTCTTGTCCAAACTATTTATCGTCGATGTTTCACTTCCATACATGGCCACACTCCATACAAATACTTTCAGAAATGACTTCCTGACACTTAAATCTATACTCAATGTTAACAAATTTCTCTTCTTCAGAAACGCTTTCCTTGCTATTGCCAGTCTACATTTTATATCCTCTCTACTTCGACCATCATCAGTTATTTTGCTCCCCAAATAGCAAAACTCCTTTACTACTTTAAGTGTCTCACTTCCTAATCTAATTCCCTCAGCATCACCCGACTTAATTGGACTACATTCCATTATCCTTGTTTTGCTTTTGTTGATGTTCATCTTATATCCTCCTTTCAAGACACTGTCCATTCCATTCAACTGCTCTTCCAAGTCCTTTGCTGTCTCTGACAGAATTACAATGTCATCGGCAAACCTCAAAGTTTTTATTTCTCCTCCATTAATTTTAATACCTATGCCGAATTTTTCTTTTGTTTCCTTTACTGCTTGCTCAATATACAGATTGAACAACATCGGGGAGAGGCTACAACCCTGTCTTATTCCCTTCCCAACCACTGCTTCCCTTTCATGTCCCTCGACTCTTATAACTGCCATCTGGTTTCTGTATAAATTGTAAATAGCCTTTCGCTCCCTGTATTTTACCCCTGCCACCTTCAGAATTTGAAAGAGAGTATTCCAGTCAACATTGTCAAAAGCTTTCTCTAAGTCTACAAATGCTAGAAACGTAGGTTTGCCTATCCTTAATCTTTCTTCTAAGATAAGTTGTAAGGTAAGTATTGTCTCCCGTGTTCCAGTGTTTCTACGGAATCCAAACTGATCTTCCCCGAGGTTGGCTTCTACTAGTTTTTCCATTCGTCTGTAAAGAATTCGTGTTAGTATTTTGCAGCTGTTTCTGCTTTCTGTGGGATTAGAATTATTATATTCTTCTTGAAGTCTGAGGATATTTCACATGTTTCATACATCTTGCTCACCAGATCGTAGAGTTTTGTCAGGACTGGCTCTCCCAGGGCCGTCAGTAATTCCAATTGAATGTTGTCTACTCCGGGGGCCTTTTTCGACTTAGGTTTTTTAGTGCTCTGTCAAACTCTTCACGCAGTATCATGTCTCCCATTTCATCTTCATCTACATCCTCTTCCATTTCCATAAAACTGTCCTCAAGTACATCGCCCTTGTATAGACCCTCTATATACTCCTTCCACCTTTCTGCTTTCCCTTCTTTGCTTAGAACTGGGTTTCCATCTGAGCTCTTGATATTCATACAAATCGTTCTCTCATCTCCAAAGGTCTCTTTAATTTTTCTGTAGGCAGTATCTATCTTACCCCTAGTGAGATAGGCCTCTACATCCTTACATTTGTCCTCTAGCCATCCCTGCTTAGCCATTTTGCACTTCTTGTCGATCTCATTTTTGAGACGTTTGTATTCCTTTTTGCCTGCTTCATTTACTGCATTTTTATATTTTCTCCTTTCATCAATTAAATTCAATATTTCTTCTGTTACCCAAGGATTTCTACTAGCCCTCGTCTTTTTACCTACTTTATCCTCTGCTGCCTTCGCTACTTCATCCCTCAAAGCTACCCATTCTTCTTCTACTGTATTTCCTTCCCCCATTTCTGTCAATTGCTCCCTTATGCTCTCCCTGAAACTCTGTACAACCTCTGGTTCTTTCAGTTTATTCAGGTCCCATCTTCTTAAATTCCCACCTTTTTGCAGTTTCTTCAGTTTTAATCTACAGGTCATAACCAATAGATTGTGGTCAGAGTCCACATCTGCCCCTGGAAATGTCTTACAATTTAAAACCTGGTTCCTAAATCTCTGTCTTACCATTATATAATTAATCTGATACCTTTTAGTATCTCCAGGGTTCTTCCATGTATACAACCTTCTTTCATGATTCTTAAACCAAGTGTTAGCTATGGTTATGTTGTGCTCTGTGCAAAATTCTACCAGGCGGCTTCCTCTTTCATTTCTGTCCCCCAATCCATATTCACCTACTATGTTTCCTTCTCTCCCTTTTCCTACACTCGAATTCCAGTCACCCATGACTATTAAATTTTTGTCTCCCTTCACAATCTGAATAATTTCTTTTACCTCAGCATACATTTCATCAATTTCTTCGTCATCTGCAGAGCTAGTTGGCATATAAACTTGTACAACTGTAGTAGGTGTGGGCTTCGTATCTATCTTGGCCACAATAATGCGTTCACTATGCTGTTTGTAGTAGCTTACCCGCATTCCTATTTTCCTATTCATTATTAAACCTACTCCTGCATTACCCCTATTTGATTTTGTGTTTATAACCCTGTAGTCACCTGACCAGAAGTCTTGTTCGTCCTGCCACCGAACTTCACTAATTCCCACTATATCTAACTTCAACCTATCCATTTCCCTTTTTAAATTTTCTAACCTACCTGCCCGATTACGGGATCTGACATTCCACGCTCCGATCCGTAGAACGCCAGGTTTCTTTCTCCTGATAACGACGTCCTCTTGAGCAGTTCCCGCCCGGAGATCCAAGTGGGGGACTATTTTACCTCCGGAATATTTTACCCAAGAGGACGCCATCATCATTTAATCATACAGTAAAGCTGCATGCGCTCGGGAAAAATTACGGCTGTAGTTTCCCCTTGCTTTCAGCCGTTTGCAGTACCAGCACAGCAAGGCCGTTTTGGTTATTGTTACAAGGCCAGATCAGTCAATCATCCAGACTGTTGCCCTTGCAACTACTGAAAAGGCTGCTGCCCTCTTCAGGAACCACACGTTTGTCTGGCCTCTCAACAGATACCCCTCCGTTGTGGTTGCACCTACGGTACGGCTATCTGTATCGCTGAGGCACGCAAGCCTCCCCACCAACGCAACCCTCCATAGGATTAGATTTTTTAAAAGGCATTTCATCCCATTTTTAACTCTCTTAGGGTTTGAAATTCTTAATTCTACAAGATCCGCACCTCCAAATTTCAAGTTTTTGCCCTTAGCAATTTGGGCTGGTTGATGAAGAGTCAGTCAGTCAGTCAGTCAGTCAGTCAGGACATGCCCTTTTATGTACAGGGATTACAAATTGCTCATCTGAAACCATTCACTGTCTCCATTTCCCACTACAACATACGTTAACTGTTCTGCTAAGAGTTTGACTAGTTTTTGGAATTGTATAACTTAAAATTGTCAATAGCTCCGTCTGACTGTTGCAACTGAACTGGAAAAAAAAGTGATGGTAATCTCAGTCAGTATGGCTAATTGACATTTAGAACTTTCTTCCATAATTTTAAATCAATTCATTTGTATGCTGCAAAATTTATTGTTTTAAAGAGAATAATGTAGTCAGTAATACCAAATTAAAGATGAGATAAAAGTTAAATGGTATTAAGGAAATATTTTGAAAGTGTGGCACCTGTAGATTACATTGTAATAAACGCAAATATACTTAATATGTATAAAACTTCAGTCAAATGAAAGAGCTGGATATGGTTTAAAGTAAAAAGCATTATAAATGCTACTTAGAGATATAGTTGTGAGACAATGTGCTACATGTAACTAATTACTGTAATGTCATTGTACTCCCAGTGATGCACAGTTATGTTGTTTCAAATAAGAAGCATTTCTGAACAGATAGAAATATATGCTTCTCTACGAGTAATATAGGTTATCTGCCATCTTCCCGGATTATCATAAAAGACAATAGATAATCTTGTGATGCTTATATAAGTTTGACTGCAGAAAAGAGATATAAAAATGAAAAGGCAACATTTTCGTCTTTTATATTGGCTACAAAGTAAAGAAACAGCATTGGTAGTGTCGTGTATCAGTCATGAATTGTATGGAAGAAGAGAGAAAATATAGACAAAACTTTTTTGTTAGTATTGTTTCAAAAACATGTAACATGTTTTCTTCTATTTTGCTGCAGGTACATATACATTCCTTGCCGTGGAAACGATTCGAGCTTGATTAAGAAATTGGGTGCATCATTTGTATGCTTTATTTTCATATATTTGTGGCACAACACATATGACTATGTTCTGATTTGGTCTGTTCTCAATTTCATTGGACTAACAGTGGAAGGAATATGCAGAAGTGTTGCTCGCTCATCAACATATCAAAAGCTTGAGGTAAGCACTTTCATTGCTCTGTGTAACTGTATAGTATCAAACACAAGCATGTACTACACATGTTATCGCACAGTATGTGCTATTGTGCACAGAACCTATTAATGTATTACGAAACCTGTGCAATCTGATAAATTATTCACTGACTTTCTGTAGAAAATTTTATTTTGTATTCAAGAATTTTCTTCCGCAACATTCCACCCTTTCCAAGGCTTTGCATATGTGGAAAACTACACTGATTCTTGTCCCTTATTGAATCTGTTAGTGACAGCAACAGTATGTTGAGCCATTCTGGTTGTGTAGGCTAAGGGTTATACTAACAAAAACAGGATGATTACACACTTGAAACTGTGCATTGCACAAAAGTTAGAATTGTTTAAAGACCACAGTTTTTTACTAGGCATGGCCCAACCTTCACACTGATTTACCTATCCAGTTAGAAGGAGACCTACAAACTCTAAACAATGATGCAGCTTGACGCTCTTCACATTGCCAGAGAGAGAAAATTCTAGGACTGTAGTATATGCAGGGCTGGGACCTTGCATATTCGGCCACCACATTTGTGGATACCCTTCATTGGCTAGATACAGCCCCTACTGTACCTTGGAAGATTGTCAACAGAAGAGACACGGAGCTTTTTACCACAAAGCCCTCTGCTGATGACACAGCATCTGGGGGCACACGCGTGATGTGCAGGTCATGGTACACAGCGCTGTAGTCTCGGCCATCTGTTCACATGTGCACGCTCATGTGACCACATCGCACAGTACCTGTATTCCACTGTGGACATGTACTTAAGTTACTGCTTAGCTCCTAGACTGCCAGTTCCACCCTGGGCTCTGGACCAACAGTTACACTCCTTTGAGTCTATGCTGTGGACCACAATGCTGTTATCCCTCCGACAGTTCTGTCTCACGCCCTCCCCAGGATCAAAGCTGTTATCAGTATGTCAGCCACTCTGGGAGTGCCCGCTTCGTCAGCTTAGTGGCAACCACCAATCATCATTCCAGGACATCTAAGTTGTATTCAGGTGTGAACCTTTGTCCTCTAAACCTTTAGTGATTTTGAATTTCATTAAAGGTTAATAAAAAGAGTTATTACTGAAATGCACCCATACCAATTACCATCTTCCGCTGTGCGACTCAGCTAAGGGTCCTTCAAGCCTGCCTGAGATTTGAACACTTGACTTGGGGATTTATAACCTAGTAGCAAATACTCAGTTAGTCACACAGTTGTAATTATACTGAATTAGTGGTTATAATGGCAAAGTTGCGTCTACAGAGTGACTATGAAACAGAAACAATTGGAATACAAAATTTGGATGAGAAGTGTGGCATATTTTGTAGCTTAAGGTTCTCTTTCCTGTTTTCCATCCTTTTTCCGTTTCCACCTTTCAGACAAGGTAGGGAGTATTGAGGCACACATGTAATAAGGGATAGCAAAGTTACAAAACAGATTTTTCAGAGACCACTACCAGTCAAAGTTATTTGGTTAACAGTTGGTTAATATTGCAACAAATTGCAAGCTATGACTTCATCTTCAGAAAAAGTATGGCAATACCAAAAATTGAACATGAATATACAAGGAAGTTAAAGCTGTTTTCTATTTTTATATGCTGCGACTTCCTTCAGAGAAGTGAAACCCAGATGAGGGTGTGATTACTTCAATTGTTTGGTCTGCTGTTAACATGGAAGAAGCATATTCACTGTCATCCACTGCTGTGCCTAACTGGATTTTTGTTGTTCTATGTTTATAAACATTTAATGAACAATTATGACACACTGGAAGTACTTTCAGATTAAAGGAGACCACTCACCGAACAGCAGAAACGTTGAGGTGCTGATAGGCACATAAAAATAAATCAGTAAATAAATAAATAAAATTGCTAGCTTCCAGAGTAATCCTTTCTGGACCTAGAGTAGCTTGAGAACACGTGTACACACACAAGCACGCATGTGCGCTTGCTCATGTTTATTCATACATATGCGCAGGCCCCTACATGATGCGACCTGGATGAACAGTGGGTGGATTGTGCGGGTATTTCAGTTTAGTCTGCCACAGGGATATGATCTATAGGGCAAGAGGTTGGGAGTGGGTGTGGTATAGGAATGGACTAGGATGTTGGTGGGTTGGGTGGGTGATGGCACACCATTTTGGGGGGAGGGGGGGGGATAATGATCTTGGGTAGTTCATCCCACACTTCAGAAGCACGAGTGATAACCAGACCTCTGACAAAGGATAAGGTTCAGTTGTTGCAGTCTAGAATAATACTGGCTGATTATTGGGGTGGTGGGAGGATTTGGGATGTGTGAGGATATAGCACGGGTAATCTATAAGGAGCGTTCAAAAAGAAATAAGGTGTAGTCTGGAATGCACAAACTGATCACAGGAGGGTAATATCATGGCTATGTAACGAGGTGTGGTTCCGGGCAGAGCATGGAAACTCACAGCCCATCACTTCAGGGTATGCGTGCACGTCATGTGACTGTACAGAGCTAGCAGCAGCAGCAGGCTTTAATCATCCAACACTACCAGTCGCATCACAAACAGCGACAAAAAGAGGCGTAAAAAGAAGAGCAAAGAGGTGTTGTTCATTTTCTGACAGCAGAAGGAATAGGAGAAATAGACATTCATCGACGAATGTCACAAGTGTACGATGAACACTACATGTCCCTTGCAGGGTCAAGGCATGGTACAAGCGTTTCAGGGAAGGACAGGTGTCATTAGCCGATGATGCACAGTCTGGAGCTGACATTCTTCTTTGACCAAGATGGCCCGCTTCTGCAGCACGGGACGACAGTGAATGGCCAATGTTACTCGCAAATCTTGACCACCCTTCGCCAAGCAATCAAACCAAAACGACCAGGCAGTCTCACCCGTGGTGTCACTCTGCTACATGCGAATGCAAAGCCTCACATGGTCAACAGAGTTGCAGAACTCCTGCAGAAATTCAAATGGGAGGTTCTTGGCCACCATCCGTACAGTCTGGACCTCTCTCCCTGTGATTACGCTATTTCTGGTCCCCTTAAAAAGGCTCTGAGGGGCAAATGATTCACCTCAGATGACGATGTCTAGCTGCACATGCAGAATTGGTTAACATAGCAGCCCTGGGAATTTTATGAGACTGCCATTCACCACCTTGTCACTGTTGGACTAGTTTCTCAACAGCCAGAATCAGTATGTCTAACATACAGGTACTGGTTTCTGTAATTATGCCTCTGGCTCCTTTCTTTTTGAACACAGTTTGTATTTGTGGTCTTGGTTTGGGGGATAGTGCCTGTCTGTGAAGGGCTTCATGAGACCTTCAGCACGCCGAGCACAGGAATTTTCGTCACTGCAGATACGTTGTTGAAGGGTGGCTGGGCTGTTTTAGGGGGATATTTTGACATGAAAGGGATGGCAGCTGTCAAAATGGTGTTGGTGGGTTTAATGTGAACAGAGATGTCGATGGGGCCATCAGAGAGGTTGTGATCAACGTCTAGGAAGGTGGCACATTATGTTGTGAAGGACCAGGTAAAGTGAATGGTAGATGATGATGTTGAGTTGGTGAACGAATGAGGATAGGATGTGTTGACCCTGAGGCCAGACCATGAAGATATCATCAATTAACCTGAAGCAGATTAGGGATCAGAGTTTTGAGAGGCTAAGGAGGATTGTTCTAGATGACTCATAAACAGATTGGCATAGGATGATACCATTCCAGTGCCCAAAGCTATGACACAGATTTGTTCATATACCTTTCACTCAAAGGAGCAGTAGTTGTGTGTCAGGAAAAGGTTGGTAAAGTGTACAAGAACTGAGGTGGTATGTTTGAAGTCTGAAGGACATTGGGGGAGGTAGCTTTTGACAGCAGCAAGTCCATGGACATGAGTGCTACTGATGTGTTGAGAGTGGGCATCAACAGTGAAGAGTAGGGATCCTAGAAGTAAAGGGGTGGGGATGGCGAGGAGTTGGGGGAAGGTAGTGATTAGTATGTTTGTGATATGGGAGGCTAGTTTTTACATAATTGGTTGGAAGTGTTGGACAACAAGAGCAGAAATTCTTTCATTGGGAGCACAGTAGCTAGCTACAGAGGGAAGGAGGTTACACTTGACTTCTGGGATGGGATCACTATGAGAGAGTTTGATGGTGGAGGAGTCAGACAGTTGGCAGAGGCCTTCTGTCAGGTATTCAATGTGACTCATCATGGCAGTGGTAGTGGTCTGTAGGATGGATGATTAGATCAGGATCTGTTTTCAGGTTGTATGGCTGTCCTTTGTTGTGCTAAAAGATTAGCATTCTTAGGCAGGGACCAGGTGGTGGAGGGGGAGGCCAGATTGAAGATAAGGAATTCTTGGAAGGTGATGCAAGTGCTAACATGGGAAAGGGGAGGGTTGCGATTGGATGGCGGTACGAACAGTGAGAGAGAAGCTTCGGTGTTGGGATCAGGTTGGCTTTGATTGGAGGGATTGGTGGCAAGGAAGTGTTTCCACTGTAGGGATTAGAAGGAGGAGAGTAGGTCTTTGACAGTTCCAACGTGGTTAAACTGTGGTACGGGGCTGAAGGCAAGTTCTTTGGACAGGACTGATTTTGGGTTTGGTAGAGTTCTTGGTTTTATGGAGGGAGTTTTGGAGGATGTGATAAATTGAAAAGGTCAACTACAGGTCTAGGTGCAATGAGGTTTGCCGAATGGGTTCACTGTGAGTAGGGTGAGTGTTTATGGATAGTGGTGCCCCAAGGCAGGAGTAGGTTGGATAAATTATAAGAGGTGGTGTCTGGAATGCTCCTTCAGGTGATGGAGTGAGACGGTTTCAATTTCAGAGGTGTGGTGTATGTTGCAAGCATTGCACAGTAACAGCATGTTGAGAATGGAGTAGAGGTGATTTGTGATGTCTGTGTCATGGAGAGGTGCTTCTGCAGTATCAGGTTCACGATGCATAGGGACTGATGAGGGTAGTTGTGAAAGGAGGGGTGGGAGCCAGAGATAGGGATCTTTATGATTAGGCAATTGAAGGAAGGAGGGATTCCATTGCTTAGACAGAATTTAAGGAACAGGATGTGGGACTGGGTTTTAGTGAGGAACACGGAAATTTTTATGAGCTGGTAAAGATTAATGGATTAGGGGTCTGTTGGGGTAGGGATGGTGTTAGGGGAAATGACATGAGAAATGGACGAGTGAAAGCGTTTGGTGGCTGTAATGGGAATTGGATAATTAAGTGTGAGTTTGGAGAGTGTAAAGGTTGGAATAAATTGTGCAGGAAGCAATAGGATGGTGGTTTTCTGACATCAAAATATTTGATTGCACCTAAGTTATTGTCACACACGGGAAAGAAGAAAGAAAGAAAGAATAAAATATTGCTTGGAGCAAAGTTTGAGGAAGGGTGGTTGGATTCGCAGGTGAAATGTAATGGTTAGTTGCTGGAAATTTTAATAAATATGACCTGGTGGGCAGGTAGTATATAGAAAATGCATTCATAATGGCTGCTTCCAGTGCTACAAGGTGTCACAAAAGTCACACTGTAACGTCTACGCTCGGGCGTACGTTAACTCTTTAAAGCCTGTACTATGGTAAGTTGACGGGCTTCACCTTATAAGAAAGGATTTTTGTAAATAAGTTGACCGCGTGTACCTGAATGGAGGCAAAATCAGACTTACACCCACTCAGTAACAACAATGATACGTCAAGCAAGTCTAAAGTGCAACTACACGTTAGGACGGGCAAGAAACATACACGGCAGATGCTACCAATTGTTAATAATACGGTCGCCAGCCTAATTAGGCATTAAGTGAGTTTTTTTCTTGTACAAGTGGATGTACGTACAAGCATAACAACACGTAGTAATACTGAATTATATGGTAAATTTTAGAACCAGAAAAGTCTACTGAACTAATATTTTCCCTTTCCGTACTAATTTGGACAAGCTATAAATACACAACATTACACTATAATGATTACTATAAACTGCGTTTTGTCTATTGATCCGACTGAAATCGGGCATAGGTTACCCTAGAAATAACACTTTTGAAACATACATACAATGTCAATTTTAAGAAGGGTAAAACACTGATAAATTTAGGTTTTATATTGACTTTAACTTTGCTGGTCAAATCAGTTCAGTACACTTCAGAATTTAAATGAAAAGAAAAGAAAAGGGGGGGGGGGGGGGGGGGGGGAGGGACCCTGAAACTGTAATTGTCACTGTATTGAAATTCTTTGACTACTGAACTCATTAAGCACTCAAGGTTTCCAATATATGAATTACTATTCTTTTTGTCTTATTTCTTGCTAATTTAACTACCATTATTTTTGTCTCAAATTAATTATACTTCATTACTAAACCAATTTCAACATTATCTTCCAACTTTGTCAGACCTATGTTCTTTAGTTGTATATTCATTAACAATAAAGTTCCTTAAACATTATTCTAGCATAGATAGGTCTGCAGGTAATTCTTATTAACATAAACTTTCAATCTTCATTTTGGGACACTCTGATTGCACAACATTTGGAAAGGACCCTGTCTAGGTTAGTGATTAGGATAATTAAATGATAGGACAATTCTGGTAAAAGTTAAGTTGTTATTGAACAGTCAGGGACAAAAGTAACACCGGTCCACACGAATACAGTACTAAATGTTTCAACCTGTTCGTGTCGATGCGGTGGTTGCCGGGCGGGGAGATGGCGAGGCGCACAGCACACGTACAATCACAGCTATGGCTCTTGATGTATCGGCACTTCGCTTCTTCTTAGCGTCGCAATCCTTTTCCATTTAGTGCCTATGGAATATAGCCATGCTGTATAGTCGTCGGAAACGGCACATCCGAGGCTCAATGAAATCACGTTTTCCAGGAGAGCCTCCTCGATCCAGAGCGTGTTTCTCAGACCGATGCCCAACTCCGACTAATACAGCTGAGCCCGTTATGCCGTGCAGCGCCCGTGTGCATTTTCCCGCGCTCGCCCTCCCATCCACCTTTTACCGCTCCCCTACAGACAGGGTATTCACCAGAGGTTTTGCATTCTACATATCCTAATACATTGCCTATGTATGGACCAGATGCACAATTACAACTTCGACATCTTACAATAGTTTCAACATTTCTTACATTTCAATTTTGTTATAACATTGCTTGAAATTTGACATAAATATTAATATTCACATCGAAAGTTGCTTACAGTTTCTTTAACATAATGACATGAAAAGAAAAAGAAATGAAATCAAAACATTGCTTACACTCATTTATCGAAAATCAGAAGAAAAAATTATTATATGTACAGTTGTTGTTACAACACGCGATGATGTTGGTCAGAACAGCCAAGTGTTTGCATAACATAGGTGAGAGGAAAACTTAGGAAAAGACACAGATGGAGAATACAGGAGTGACGGAGTAGATGTACATTACAAGAAAGCAAGAAAGGAGGTTTAGGAAGGAAGAGAGCTACTAGGCAGTATAAATGTAATAGGAAAGATATGGTAAAATGTAAATACTTCAGGATAAAAGGAGACAACTCACCGAAAAGTGGAAGAATTGATTCATCGATAGGCATATAAAAACGAAAAGCTTCCTAACTTTGCATAATTCTTTTTTTTAACTAGAGTAAAGTACACAAGGACACACAGAAAATGTGCACACATATTCAAGCCTGTGCCCCCACTTAGCACTGGCTGACTGAACAGTCCCAAAAATCAGTCAACAAAATCCAGAACCCAAGTAAACTCAAAACATTGTTGTTAACCATTCCACCAAGGACCTCATTCTCACAGAAGAGCCCTATCCAAAGGCCTTAACTTCAGCCCCACACCCAAATGTAACCATGTTGGATTTGTCAGAGACTCCTCCCACCTAACTGCCCCCTGGTCTTCTTCCAGAAATTCCTTACCTGCAACTTGGGCTCACCATCCTTCCCCAGGGAACTTCCTAACACCCACCATTCAGCAGAGGAAAGGACAGCTATACACAGTCTCAAAACAGATCCTAACCTAATCATCCTCACTATAGACAAACACTTCATGACGGGCATGACGAGTTGCAGTGACTACCTTGCAGGAGGCCTCTGCCAGTTGTCTGACTTACCCACCTACAAAATCTACCAAAGTGATCCCATCCTGGAAGACCAACATAGCGTGTAGTCCCTTCTTAAAGGTTTAGGACCTTCCTAGAATCTCTGCTCTGAATCCATTTTCCTCCTCATCCCTGTGGTACCCAGCACGCCCACCTTCTAGGTGCTCCCCAAAATTCACAAATCCAACAAGCCTGGATGCCCCATTGTAGCTGGTTATTGTGCCGACCACTGAATGGATTTCAGCCCTCATTGAGCAACACTTCCCACCAACTGCCCGTAATCCAGGCTCCCACATTAAAGATACCAACCATATCCTTCACTGACTCTCTGCTGTCCCTACCCCTTTACCTTCTGGATCCCTCTCATCACAGTTGATGACACCTCCCAGTACACCAGCATCTCTTATGCCCATGGCCTTTCTGCTGTCAAAACTTCTCTTCCAGCATCCTTCAAACTCCAGCCTCATTCTAAAAATGCAATCTAAGGAGATAAGAAAAAGATGGGAAGAGTACATTAACAAACTACTAAATGTGAAAAACAAAAATCAAACAATGGAAAATCCGGGATGGAATGTAACAACATTATGAGAAGGAAAGTTGCTACTCACTATATAGTAGAGATGCAAGAGTCGCAGTTAGGCACAACAAAGAGACTCCCACAATTGTAGCTTTCAGCCGTTAAGGGTCTGTCAACAATAGACTGACATACGAGAGTGGTGTCTAGGTGTGGGTAAGGAGGAGGCTGGAGCTGGAAGGGAGAGGGATAGTATGGTGGGGGAGGCAGACAGGAAAGTGCTGCAGGTTAGACTGAGGGCAGGGGAGTGGTCAGGAGCGGGGGGGGGGGGGGGGGGGGGTAGTGGAAAAGGAGAGAAATAAAAAGACAGTGTAGTAGTGGAAGTGGTCTTGTAGTGCTAGAATGGGAACAGGAAAGGGGCTGGATGGTTGAGGACAGTGACTAACGAAGGTTGAGGCCAGGGGGGTTATGGGAATGTAGGACGTATTGCACAATTCAGAAAAGCTGGTGTTGATGGGAAGGATCCAAATGGCACAGGCTGTGAAGTAGTCATCGAAATGTAGGATATCATGTTTGGCAGCACGTTGATGGCCACAGTTTGTCGGTGGTCATTTATGTGGACAGACAGCTTGTTGGTTGTCATGCCTGTATAGAATGCGGCACATCGGTTGCAGCTTAGTTTGTAGACCACATGACTGGTTCCACAAGTAGCCCTGCCTTTGATGGGGATGGGTGATTTTAGTAACCAGACTGGAGTAGATGGTGGTGGGAGGATGTATGAGCCAGGTCTTGCATGTAGGTCTATTACAGGGGTATGAGCCAGGGATTGGGGGCAGGGGTTGTGGAAGGATGGATGAGTATATTGTGTAGGGTCAGTGGACGGTGGAATACCACTGTGAGAAGGGTGGGAAGGATAGTGGGCAGGACATTTCTCATTTCAGGACACAACGAGAGGTAATCAAAACCCTGGCAGAGAATGTAATTCAGTTTCTCCTGTCCTGGGTGGTGGGTACTGAGTTATGAGGGGAATGCTCCTCTGTGGCAGGGCGGTGGGACTTTGGGAGGTGGTGTGAGACCAGAAAGATAAGGCACTGAAGATTTGTCTTTGTACAAGATTGGGAGGATAATTATGGTCAGTGAAGGCTTCAGTGAGACCCTCGGTATATTTCAAGAGGGACTGCTTGTCACTGTAGACGTGATGACCACAAGTGGCAAGGCTGTACGGAAGGGACTTCTTGGTATGGGATGGGTGGCAGCTGTCAAAGTGGAGGTATTGCTGATGGTTAGTGGGTTTGATATGGACAGAGGTACTGATGCAGCTGGCTTTGAGATGGAGATCAACATCTAGGAAGGTGGCTTGTTGGTTTGAGTAAGACCAGGTGAAGCAGATGGGGAGAAGTTGTTGAGTTGCTGGAGGAATGTGGATAGGGTGCCCTCACCTTTGCTCCAGATAGCGAAGATGTCATCAATGAATCTGAACCAGATGAAGGATTTAGATGTTAAGATGCATATGGACGCAGAAATGTGTGCGTGAAGAGTGGGTAAAGGGAATAATAATTCCATTGTTCAAGAAGGGAGACGGAAAAGTATGAGATAACTATTGAGGGATTACGGTCATATCACAAGTGCTAAAAATGGTACACAGTATACTTGAAAGAAGGTTGAGGAGAGAGGGGAGAAGATTGGAACATCATTTAAAAGAGGAGAACTATGGTTTTTGATGTGGTGGATCAATAGTGGACCCTATCTTTGGTATGACTTTTGGTGGAAAGGCATTGAAAGTATGGGAAGGATGTGGTGATGACATTGCTTGACATAACAAAGGCTTATGATACTGTCCTCGGAGAAGAGGTATGGGAAACTTCAGCGAGAAGGGGAGATGGAAAACAAACAGCTGAAATTCTTCAAGTAGTGTATGACAAAAGCTTCATCTGTACCAGCCCCAAGTTGGAAGAACCGATAGATACGGGAATGTTCTGGGATTGAGAGAAGCAAGTGTGATGCCACTATTATTATTTATAATGGTGATGGATAAAATAGGGAAAGTGACTAAAGAAGCTCATAGAGGAAGGAAGATGAAGTTATTTCTATTTGCTAATGATATTTTGGTGTGGAGAATCAACTGTAAGGATGTACAAGAACAAATAGTCATCTTAAATTAAAAAATCAGGAAATAAGGAATGAAATGCAGTATGGAGAAAAGCAATACTATGGTGGTAACCAGAGGAGACAGAAAAGCAAGGAACAAACTAATGTTACATTACATGATATTTAAAGTTAACTATAAATACCTAGGAAGTGTGATGCTGGAGAATGCAAAGTTAGCAAAAGGCTACAACAAGCAATGCACTCTACCAATGTGTGACGATTTAGTCTGAGAAGGGGAAGTGCCAATGAAGTGAAAGGAAGTGCTGTAGATGATGTTCTTTATACCTACACCGACATGCATCAGAGACCTGGACAATGACAAGAATAGAGGAGAGTGTAGGCTTCAAACCAGTGAGATGAGATTCCTCAGAACGAAGAGTATGTTAGGGAAACTGGGGAGAGACCGAGAAGATAGGAATGAAATAGGAGTAGAAAATCTGAATGAGACAGTTGAGAAGAACATGTTAAAATGGTTTGGACACAAGAGAATGGAAAATGAAAGAATTAAAAAAAAAAAAAGAAAAGGTGGAGGCCAAGTTTTAGGGCAAGAGGGAGATCTAGAGCAAGACGGATCTATTCGATGAAGACCAGTTTAAAAAGAAGGAGAACAAAACCATTATAGGAGAATAATGGTGGAAAGATGAGAGGAAAGTGGAGAAGTACCATAAATGTCACAACCCAGCCTGATGCCGGATAAAGGCAAACAAAGAAGATGATGATGATGATGATGATGATGATGATGATGATGATGAGACTAAGGCATGCCTAATCCACCCATCCACCTTGTCACAGGCTTACCCAGTCCCATCAGTGGCTTGGCCACCTCTCAAAAGCAGAAATGTTACATACCACTCTGCTGCAAGCACTGCACATCAGTATGTCTACCAACCAGTTGTCCACCAGAATGAATGGCCCCTACAAAACTGTTAGCAAGTACAAAATTGACAATGCGGTGGTACTACATGTAGGTAAACACAACATCCTCAGTTGTAATGCCTGCTTCACAACCTGGACCATCTGGATCCTATTTTCCATGACCAGCTTCTCTGAACTACGCAGGTGGGTGTTATCTTTGTAACACATCCTTCACTCCGGTAATCATCCTGGCCTCAGTCTCCAGCCCCCACTGTCACTGCACCTTCCACGTAACAGTTTCCCCGTCCTCTGCCCAGTCAACACCTCTAAATTCATGTCCTCATGTCACCTTCAGTGTGTGCTGCTCTCCACACTCTCCAAACAAACTTGTGCCACTTTCCTAGCCTGTGTAACTGCCACCTCTCCCTCCTGCATTCTTAGCTGACAAAACAGCTGCCTCCCTCTGAGCCGCTAGCTACCTACCCTCAATCCCCCTCCCTGCCTTCTGCCTCTCACTCCTTGTAACCTCCCCATCCAACACAACCCATACTTCAACCTACTCTACATGCTGAAAACATGTACTGGCACTATTCATTCAGCCAGCACCATGTAGGTGTGTGCGCGCACACACACACACACACACACACACACACACACACACACACACACACACACACACACACACAGAGGGAGAGAGAGAGAGGGGGGGGGGGGGTGAGTAGTGTCCTTTAATACAAATATATTTGCATTCTACCAGAAATCCCTGCAACACCTAAGATACTTTTTTATTGTTATTAAGGATTTAAAAAATTGGCATTTGAGATGACGTGTGCCTCAGAATTTGAAAACGCAAAATTACCTAATAAATTCTATTTCATTGTTAATTGTATCCAGTTTTTTCCAGAGATAGTTCGAAATAGCATTATTTTCTGCATATAAAGCCAATTTTTGATTACTGGTGTGGCATGTCATCTGGTCAAGCACAGTTCAGAAAGGTAATGTGTGTAAGAACGTGTTTGCAAAATAAAAAGTTCATGAAAGCAGTGAAGTATCAGTGCACTCGATGCTCCGGTCCCATACCAGTTGTGAGCAGTTGAATATTCTGTGTAACATACATGCAGAGTAATGTACCATAGGACTTATCTGTGGCAACTAGCATGTTGGAACAATTAAATGTATACACTTGTTTGATAGCTGAAGATTATAATTTCATATAATGCACACATTTCCATGTGTCAGTTTTAGGGGGCGGGTGTTTTGTACAGTGGTTGTATCAGATCCCAGCAGAGATCAGGCCTGAACACACTCATTTAAGACACTGTCAGTTTCAGCAAGCACTACTCTTGGCTAAGTGGCTGTTAACCGGTGAAGACCAAATAGATAAAAAAAAAAAAAAAAAATGAAATGAGTGAAGAGACCAGAGTTTCATTTGCCCCTCACAACAAGAGAAGGGAACAATTAACTCTATGACCATGTCAGTTCTCTGCTTTTGCAGCAACAGGGAAAAAGGGTTTAGGCTAGCTTCCTTGCAAAAGGGACGTGGGGCTTGTTTCCCTGCCCCATTCCTCTCCACTCTGATGTTCTTACAGTAATTTGTTAACGCTCACTGCCAACTGCCAGTTTATGGTGTCCACACTTCGCACTACAGCAACTGAAAAACAAAACATGTCAATGTGTTTTGACCATGTTCGAAATATTCCCATAAAATGTGAATAGAGTTACTTTTGGTTCTACGCTAAAAACTTTGTTGACTCTATCTACATCCACACTCCGCAAGCCACCTGATGGTGTGTGGCGGAGGGTACGTTGAGTACCTCTATCGGTTCTCCCATCTATTCCAGTCTCGTATTGTTCGTGGAAAGAAAGATTGTCGGTATGCCTCTCTGTGGGCTCTAATCTCTCTAATTGTATCCTCGTGGTCTCTTCGCGAGATATACGTAGGAGGGAGCAATATACTGCTTAACTCCTCGGTGAAGGTATGTTCTCGAAACTTCAACAAAAGCCCATACCGAGCTACTGAGCGTCTCTCACTGGAGTTTATCTATCATCTCCGTAACGCTTTCGCGATTACTAAATGATCCTGTAATGAAGCGTGCTGTTCTCCGTTGGATCTTCTCTCTCTCTCTTCTATCAACCCTATCTGTTACCCTCTCTGCTATTCAAGCAGTGGGCAAACAAGTGTACTGTAACCTATTCCTTAGTTTTCGGATTGCATTTCCTTAGGATTCTTCCAATGAATCTCAGTCTGGCATCTGCTTTACCGACGATCAACTTTATGTGATCATTCCATTTTAAATCACTCCTAATCCGTACTCCCAGATAATTTATGGAATTAACTGCTTCCAGTTACTGACCTGCTATATTGTAGCTAAATAATAAAGGAACTTTCTTTCTATGTATTCGCAGCACATTACACTTTTCTACATTAATGTACAATTGCCATTCCCTGCACCATGCATCAATTCGTTGCAGATCCTCCTGCATTTCAGTACAATTTTCCATTGTTACAAACTCTCGATATACTACAGCATCATCTGCAAAAAGCTTCAGTGAACTTCCGATGTTATCCACAAGGTCATTTATGTATATTGTGAATAGCAACAGTCCTATGACACTCCCCTGCGGCACACCTGAAATCACTCTTACTTTGGAAGACTTCTCTCCATTGAGAATGACATGCTGCGTTCTGTTATCTAGGAACTCCTCAATCCAATCACACAGTTGGTCTGATAGTCCATATGCTTTTACTTTGTTCATTAAATGACTGTGGGGAACTGTATCAAACGTCTTGCGGAAGTTAAGAAACACAGCATCTAACTGGGAACCCATGTCTATGGCCCTCTGAGTCTCATGGACGAATAGCGCGAGCTGGGTTTCACACTATTGTCTTTTTTGAAACGTATGTTGATTCCTACAGAGTAGATTTCTAGTCTCCAGAAAAGTCATTACACTCGAACATAATACGTGTTCCAAAATTATACAAGTGATCGACATTAGAGATATAGGTCTATAGTTCCGCACATCTGTTCCACGTCCCTTCTTGAAAACTGGGATGACCTGCACCCTTTTCCAATCCTTTGGAATGCTACGCTCTTCTAGAGACCTACGGTACTCCGCTGCAAGAAGGGGGGCAAGTTCCTTGGCGTACTCTGTGTAAAATCGGTCTGGTATCCCGTCAGATCCGGTGGCCTTTCCTCTTTTGAGTGATTTTAATTGTTTCTCTATCCCTCTGTCGTCTATTTCGATATCTACCATTTTGTCATCTGTATGATAATCTAGAGAAGGAACTACAGTGCAGTCTTCCTCTGTGAAACAGCTTTGGAAAAAAGACATTTAGTATTTCGGCCTTTAGTCTGTCAGCCTCTGTTTCAGTACCATTTTGCTCACAGAGGGTCTGGACATTTTGTTTTGATCCACCTACTGCTTTGACATAAGACCAAAATTTCTTAGGATTTTCTGCCAAGTCAGTACATAGAACTTTACTTTAGAATTCATTGAATGCCTCTCGCATAGCCCTCCTCACACTACATTTCACTTTGCGTAATTTTTGTTTGTCTGCAAGGCTTTGGCTATGTTTATGTTTGCTGTGAAGATCCCTTTGCTTCTGCAGAAGTTTTCTAACTCGGTTGTTGTACCACGGTGGCTCTTTTCCATCTGTTACGATCTTGCTTGGCACATACTCATCTAATGCAAATTGTGCGATGGTTTTGAACTTTGTCCACTGATCCTCAACACTGTCTGTACTTGAGACAAAACTTTTGTGTTGAGCCGTCAGGTACTCTGAAATCTGCTTTTTGTCACTTTCGCTAAACAGAAAAATCTTCCTACCTTTTTTGATATTTCTATTTACGACTGAAATCATCGTGGCAGTAACCGCTTTATGATCGCTGATTCCCTGTTCTGCGTTAACTGTTTCAAATAGTTTGGGTCTGTTTGTCGCCAGAAGGTCTAATACGTTATCGCCACGAGTCGGTTCTCTGTTTAACTGCTCAAGGTAGTTTTCAGATAAAGCACTTACAAAAATTTCATTGGAGTTTCGTCCCGGCCACCAGTTATGATCGTTTGAGTCTCCCAGTCTATATCCGGAAAATTAAAATCTCCACCCAGAACTATAACATGGTCAGGAAATCTACCCGAAATATTTTCCAAATTTTCCTTCGGGTGCTTTGCCACAACAGCTGCTGAGCCAGGGTCCCTATAGAGACATCCAATTACCATGTTTGAGCCTGCTTTAACTGTGACTTTCACCCAAATTATTTCACATTTCGGATCTCCATCAATTTCCTTCAATACTATTGCACTTTTTATTGCTATAAACACATGTCCCCCTTCACTGTCCAGCCGCTCTCTGTGGTATACATTCCAATCTGAGTTTAGAATTTTGTTGCTGTTTACGTCTGGTTTCAGCCAACTTTCTGTTCCTAGTAGTATGTGGTCATTGTGACTGTTTATTAATGAGAGCAGTTCTGGGACCTTTCTATAGACACTCCTGCAGTTTACTATCATCATCATCATCATCATCATCATTTAAGACTGACTATGCCTTTCAGCGTTCAGTCTGGAGCATAGCCCCCGTATAAAATTCCTCCATGATCCCCTATTCAGTGCTAACATTGGTGCCTCTTCTGATATTAAACCTATTACTTCAAAATCATTCTTAACCGAATCCAGGTACCTTCTCCTTGGTCTGCCCCGACTCCTCCTACCCTCTACTGCTGAACCCATTAGTCTCTTGGGTAACCTTGCTTCTCCCATGCGTGTAACATCACCCCACTATCTAAGCCTGTTCGCCCTGACTGCTACATCTATAGAGTTCATTCCCAGTTTTTCTTTGATTTCCTCATTGTGGACACCCTCCTGCCATTGTTCCCATCTACTAGTACCTGCAATCATGCTAGCTACTTTCATATCCGTAACCTCAACCTTGTTGATAAGGTAACCTGAATCCACCCAGCTTTCGCTCCCATACAACAAAGTTAGTCGAAAGATTGAACGGTGCACAGATAGCTTAGTCTTGGTACTGACCTCCTCCTTGCAGAAGAGAGTAGATCGTAGCTGAGCGCTCACTGCATTAGCTTTGCTACACCTCGCTTCCAGTTCTTTCACTATGTTGCCAACCTGTGAGAATATGCATCCTAAGTACTTAAAACCGTCCACCTGTTCTAACTTTGTTCCTCCTATTTGGCACTCAGTCCGTTTATATCTCTTTCCCACTGACATTACTTTCGTTTTGGAGATCTTCATACCATAGTCCTTACATTTCTGATCTAGCTCTGAAATATTACTTTGTGAACTTTCAATCGAAACTGCCATCACAACTAAGTCATCCGCATATGCAAGACTGCTTATTTTATGTTCACATGTCTTAATCTCACCCAGCCCGTCTATTGTTTTCAACATATGATCCATAAATAATTTGAACAACAGTGGAGACTGGTTGCAGCCTTGTCTTACACCTGAAACTACTCTGAACCATGAACTCAATTTACCGTCAACTCTAACTGCTGCCTGACTATCCATGTAAAGACCTTTAATTGCTTGCAAAAGTTTGCCTCCTATTCCATAATCTCGTAGAACAGACAATAACTTCCTCCTAGGAACCCGGTCATATGCCTTTTCTAGATCTATAAAGCATAGATACAATTCCCTGTTCCTCTCATAACACTTCTCCATTGTTTGCCGCAAGCTAAAGATCTGGTCCTGACAACCTCTAAGAGGCCTAAACCCACACTGATTTTCATCCAATTGGTCCTCAACTAATACTTGCACTTTCCTTCCAACAATACCTGAGAAGATTTTACCCACAACACTGATTAAGGAGATACCTCTGTAGTTGTTACAATCTTTTCTGTTTCCATGTTTAAAGATTGGTGTGATTACTGCTTTTGTCCAGTCTGATGGAACCAGTCCCGACTCCCAGGCCATTTCAATCATCCTGTGTAGCCATTTAAGACCTGACATTCCACTGTATTTGATGAGTTCTGACTTAATTTCATCCACCCCAGCTGCTTTATTGCGCTGCAATCTATTGACCATTTTCTCCACTTCCTCAAATGTGATCCTATTTCCATCATCATTCCTATCCCATTCTACCTCGAAATCTGAAACATTACTGATCGTATTTTCACCTACATTGAACAACTCTTCAAAATATTCCCTCCATCTGCCCAAGGCATCCACAGGATTCACCAGCAGTTTTCCTGTCCTGTCCAAAAAACTTGTCATTTCCTTCTTACCTCCCTTTCGAAGACTGCTAATTACACTCCAGAATGGTTTTCCAGCAGCTTGTTTCCAAAGTCTTCCCAAGATTTCTTCTTGGATGCTGCAATTATCTGTTTGGCTTTGTTTCTTTCTTCAACATAATTTTCTCTGTCTACCTGAGTTCTAGTATGTAGCCATTTTTGATACGCCTTCTTTTTCCTTTTACAGGCTGCCTTGACTGTGTCATTCCACCAAGCTGTTTGCTTCATCCTGCCTTTACACACTAATGTTCCAAGACGTTCTTTAGCCACTTCTAGTACTGTGTCCCTGTACCTTGTCCATTCCTTTTCCAATGACTGTAATTGACTACATTCAACTAACTGGTACCTTTCTGAGATCACTGTTATGTACTTGTGCCTGATTTCCTTATCCTGAAGTTTCTCCACTCTTATCCTTCTACATATGGACCTGACCTCCTGCACTTTCGGCCTCACAATCCCAATTTCACTGCAGATTAAATAATGATCAGTGTCATCAAAGAATCCCCTGAATACACGTGTGTCTCTCACAGCCTTCCTGAATTCCTGATGTGTTATTATGTAGTCAATGACAGATCTGGTTTCCCTGCCTTCCCAAGTATACTGGTGAATGTTCTTATGTTTAAAAAAGGAGTTTGTGATTACTAAGCCCATACTGGCACAGAAATCCAAGAGTTGTTTCCCGTTCCTGTTGGCCTCCATATCCTCTCCAAATTTACCCATAACCTTTTCATACCCTTCTGTTTGATTTCCAATCCTGGCATTAAAATCACCCAAGAGCAGAACACTGTCCTTGTCCTTTACTCTAACAACTACATCACTGAGTGCCTCATAAAAACTATCCATCTTATCTTGATCTGTCCCTTCACAATGCGAATATACTATTACCACATTAATATTGTTATTCCCTGTTGCGTTTTGCCTACTACTACCACCTTGTTGCGTCTCAGGAGGCTTCTTGTCGTGCCTAGGAGGAAATTCTCTAACCTAAAAACCCACATGTCCACTCCACACGTACTCTACTACCCTTGTAGCCGCTTCCAGCGTGTACTGCACGCGTGACCTATTCAGGGGGACCCTACATTTCTCCACCTGATAGCGGAGGTCAAGAAATTTACAACCCAGATCTCCGCAGGATCGTCTTGAGCCTCTGGTTTAAGCCTTCCACGTGGCTCCAAACCAGGGGACCGCGATCGGTTCTGGCAACGATACTACAAGTAGTTACCTCAGATTTCACCCCCCTAGTGAGGCTTTCCGCCTTCACCAACTCTGCTAACCACCTGTATGAACTGAGGATGACCTCTGAACCCAGATGGCAGGAGGCATTGGTGCCGACATGAGCAACAATTTGCAGTTTGGTGCACCCAGTGCTCTCTGTCGCTGCCGGCAGGGTCTCCTCCACATCTCGGATGAGACCCCCCGGCAAGCAGACAGAGTGAACACTGGCCTTCTTCCCCGACTTTTCCGCTATTTCCCTAAGGGGCTCCATCACTCGCCTAACATTGGAGCTCCCAGTCACTAATAAACCCCTCCCCCCGTGTGCCTGCTCGGACCTTGCTGAAGGAGCAGCCACATGTCCACTCACAGGCAGAGCAAGCGATGCCACACGGCCAGACTCCACATTGACCCTCCGCCTCGTGCGCCACAAACGCCGCTGAACCCACCACTCCCCTTGGGGAGAGGGTGGCCCAACTGCGCCCGGTACCCGCGAAGATGTCTCGACAGTAGGGACCGTGGGTGAAGCATGTAATACCTGGGGTATACCATGCAACGCACCAGACTCCCCACTGCCACTACACTCCGAGGCAGCAGCCTGAAGACGGCTGACCGTGGCCATCAACATGTTCAGCTGTTTGCGAACAGTGGCCAGCTCCTCCTGCATCCGTACCCAGCAGTCACACATCCTATCCATCCTAAGAAATCAATTTACTGTAGACAGTTAATCAACTTTTAACTAGACTGCTAATTCACTAAAGGCGGCTGATAGCTGACTAAACTGTGGTTACTAGACACTTCTTGTTGAAGAGAATGAAAATAAGCACTACTTGTCTCTGGACTGTGTTCAAAACAAACACTAGCACTACTGGCACTACAGCTGACTAAAGGGTCTCTGACTGTATTCAAAACAAACACAAAATCTATGGAACACTATTACTAGTACTCGAAAATTAAAGCTTCCTAAAAGCAAAAACACACGGAAGAAGAAGCAACAAGTAAGAAAAATACAGTTTATACTTAATTTAACGTAGTTCGCTGCACAGCAGATGGGAAGCGGACAGCAGTTACGATAATGCTGTCTGTAGCATTGTTAAGCTAACGCCGCATGGCTGTGAATGCACACGAAAGGTTGATGTCAATATTCTGCAGTTACCAAATTGTGTGGGGAAAGGAAATAATGTCTAGAAATATCTTGACTTGGATAAGCACTTTTTCACCAGTAGGAAAATGCTGCTGCTTCTCCACAGAAACAACCATGTGTTGTAAACTTAAATAAGCAAAGACCATTTCAGAAAAAAACTGTTGAACTTTTTGGAAAAGGAAATGTTCCAGTCAAAAAGCTTGACAATCAGTACTTTTTCTTTGCCAGTCAGTTTTTCAAAGCACCAGGGCTCCTTCTTCAGACATGAAGCGTGAACAACCTTTTAAATTTGTATGTTTAATCCTTTAAAAACAAAAATAAATTGAGATGTGAATTTTGCCAAAAACGATGCGAAATTTGACAAAAATAATTCAAAATATGTCAAAAATGGATGCTCCATTTTTGGATCCCTAATTATAATCAAAATCACTGTGCAGCAGAAATAAGACAGTGGTCAAAACTAGTCTTGATTTTACATCACTATTTGTGTACCACTCCTGGCATTAAATAATTTTGTAATTTTCTTCTGCACTTCTCGGCAAAGAGTCTTTGATATTTGTTGATGAAATGTGCCACAGTAAGAGAGACTATAAACTATTTGATATTGCTAATGCTAACATGTAATTAACATTCAAAAACATTACAGAGCTACATCTACTGGACACACAAATGCATTGATACTATTGCCCATTGCAGATTTTCTAATTTTACAGTACTTAGTTAAATATGGTGAAGACTTTTGAATTCTCGAAACCTGTTGTTGCATTTGCAATTTCATTTTGACTCTGGATGAATATTTCACTCTCTTCCAAGATGTCCATTTTCCAGTTCTTATGTAAAGTTTGCTGTATTTGAAGATAATTCTATGTTGCAACAATGTGTCCTATTTAGCTGATGTGTTCAGCTATGAATGATTTGTTCCATTTGTTAAGTCGACATGCTTTTGCAAAAAGGTTTTAACATTCCTATCCATTTGGGGTATTAATACTTGTTGCAGTGACTGCACGTCACTTTGTAAATTACTCGTTCACTTGAATCCTCAGCTAGTTTTGTGGTGGCATGCACTACTTTCATCCTTAAGTTTTTTGGCGATGACAAAAGTGTTTCTGATGACTGTGTTTTTAAATAGCTTAGCCAGTTGGTGTGAGATGATGTGTAAATATGGCATTTCTACATGTCTGGTGAAGGAAGATAATTCACCATTCACAAAGTTTTGCTGCGCAGCTGTGAAACAGTTTCATGTCATTGCAAGCTCTTTTCCCTTGCACTTAAAATAACTGTTTCTTTTCTCCCACTGTAAATATGTTTGCCAACAACATCTAGTGTGAGCAACTCCCAGTTGTATGTTATGCTGCCAGAAATAAGGAACTTACTTCTCTAAATTTTTTCAAAGAGTAAAGGACAGTATTTTGGCATTATTCCTTTAATTTACTTGTAATTCTGACAATCTTATAAAATTGGCTAAATAAAATATTGTTTGAAAAGTGCAAACTGTGCTTTTCCTAGATGTTTCCTTTAATTTACAACACGTTTTGGTGTTTTTAGGATTGGCTTAAAAGTGGAAACCTGTAGTGTTTCGTGAGAACTGTGTGGTGCAATTATATATTTTACTATTTTCTAATGTTGAGATAGTTCAAGGCTACAGATTGTAAGTTTCTGATAAAGTATTGCTTATACAACGGACACCCATTTGACTTATTGTGAACCACTTCTTGTGGTCTAAGAGTTGTGAAACTAGGCAGAATTATTAGTCCTTCTCCTTTTCTCCTTGTAGGTCACATCTGGGAGGGGGTTCGGGGGGGGGGGGGGGGGTGGAGAGAGAGAGAGAGAGAGAGAGAGAGAGAGAGAGAGAGAGAGAGAGAGAGAGAGAGAGAGAGATTGGGGGGGCGGGGGGTGTCCATGTTCATGTACACACATGCACACTTGCTATTCATTTGGAAAAATGAACCGTTCTGTCCTACTCTGCGTTGGTAGAACATAGTTTATAACCACTTGCATTGGTGATAGTGCAAGAGACAGTTTGAACAAAGACATGTTTCCTGGGGTCGATGGCAGTGGAGTTAACAAAGCGAAATGCTAGCCAAACCAAGTTGAGAGCATAGCAGAAGTCATCTTAAGTGTACACAAACTGTTCTGGGAGCAGTCTGAATCAAAAATGTAATACAGATAAGGTCAACATACTACCAATCAATGGCGTGTATCTCAGGATTCAGTGAACTGGCGGGTGTGTGAACATGGTACTTACAGGCATTCTGGCATCAGTGGATGCCCCCATGTTACACAGTTGCGGTTGCGGCTGTGCGTCAGGTAGGAGCGAGCTGCGACCAGAGTATGTAGCCTAAATACCTCTGACTTGTCCTTCAAATTGCTGTTCAGCCTGGTGGGGGGATCCAAATCACTGTTGTATACTAAAAAGGTTCAGAATTTATTATTGATGTATGGATTCTTTAAAGTGATAGTAATTTCTTTGTGTTTGAAGTCCAGTACGTAATTGTGAATGATATTGCCATGAGGAAATGTTATCTTTGTGGTTTGTTTTATAAGCTTGCTGCAGACTCTGAGTATTTGCTGAAAATTTAAACACACTATTCTCATTCTCTGCTTCATACAAAACATTATTTTCAAGATTCACCTGTGGCTTAAGAAGGAATCTTTCAAGGAACAAGGGAAGACAAGCAGAGTACTATGTGACTCTTTTCACTCCAACTTGCAACTTCCCCATATAATTTCCTGTTATTTTATTTCTTTGTTTTCTTCTATATGGCAGTATTAACTTTTACCATCAGTCTAAGATGTTTTCATAGTGTTTTTTAGTTGACCTTCTTGTTTATGTTTTGTAAATAGCCTACAACCTGTACAGTGTTCTTACTTGACTGTTGTCAGCTTTTGAATATAGAAAGTCATAAGGATTATTTGCTATAGCAGAATCAACTGCATTATAACTTTTTTCTGTTATTTGCTAGGAAATGTTGCTGTCTCCAAGGAATTCTAGACGTTTCAAAGCTGCCCTTGGAAGTCCTCTCTTCATTATGTCAGCTTTGTCCAGCTTTTATTTTCTTGGTAGAATGGAAATTGGAAACATATTTGTCAGTCGAATCTTTACAGGTAAGTATTAGTTTTATGCAGTTCCAAACATATGTAATTGACCAAGGTTTCATTTGGTATGTCATGAAAACTCGGAAATATTTTATGTAATTCTCCTTGGCTCATGTTATCAGTTCCACAGAATTTAGCTGTGACACATTATACAATTTATGTTATATGGTAGGTGGTGTCGGATCATGTTTCAGCTATTGTGATGTAGCCTTTACATTGCTTCAGAAATGCCCAGGATAATAGGACACACAACTGTAGACATATCTGTGTAGTTACTTTGTGGCAGGGTAATATGTTATATGGTAGGTGGTGTCGGATCATGTTTCAGCTATTGTGATGTAGCCTTTACATTGCTTCAGAAATGCCCAGGATAATAGGACACACAACTGTAGACATATCTGTGTAGTTACTTTGTGGCAGGGTAAATCACAAAGAGGAACAACTAATACACACCTCATAAGATCAGCCAGTCAACATAGTACTCGAATGCTACACTAATGGTGCTGTCACAGAAACATCTAACTTACATGATTTTCTAAGTAATAGAAATTTCTTCTTCTTCTTCTTCTTCTTCTTCTTCTTCTTCCTCCTCCTCCTCCTTCTCCTCTTCTTCCCCCTCCCCCACCCCCTCACCCCCCACCAGCAGTCTGTGTCCAGTTGAGACACTGATATTACTATCAGTTGGAAATCTATTAAAGCAGGTTACTGAGTTCACAGACGATTAACCATAAGCAAAGAAGATGTAATTATTTCTGAAACTACAGTATTTACCTGAGTATAAGATTACTGAATGTAAGATTAAATGTTAGGCTGTTTCTTCTGAATATGTTAAAAATTTCTGAGGTTGTGGTTATGTGGATGTGTAGGTGGCCGAGTATGAAACGCGTTTATCATTTATATTGATGCCAGAATGTGAAGCCCTCTTTATACTGTAGCAAGCAAAAGCAAATTCACAACAGGGAATGAGAATTTTCTGGTGTAAATGCTGGATGTGCTTTTGCAAAAGGCATTAGTTCATTCATTATTCATATTCATGTCTTCTCTGCTCGAGAGTTAACAGCACAGAAAGCTTTCGTAGCTATCTTGTCTACTTTTGTTGTTTTGACATAGTTGTGTTAGCAGTGGAGTGCTCCAGTGAGAATTTATTGTTGCTGATAGATGAATATAGATATCATATTCACTTCTGAGATCTGACAGATCTACAGCACAAATGCTGAAGGAAAAGATATGTGATTGTAGAAAAGTTTTGAAGCACTGTGTCCTTCTTGAGACTTGAGAAAGATAACTTCATTAAATGCTTGCATGAGGTGGGAATCGAGTGAATAAGCGCAGACTTCATAATTCTTACTTTTAAAAAGGAAAAGCCCAATAACTTTCCTTCAAAATTCTCATTGCTTATGTTCGTAGTATCGGTAATTACATGGGTGATGTTCCATTGTTACGTCAGAGAGTTTTGATGATGATGATGATGATGATGATGATGATAATAATAATTGTTTACTCAGGAACACACTATCTGCCCTGTAACAAACTTATATATTAGATTTAAAGAATAGAAACTTCAGGTTGGAATATGAACAATATAAAGAAAAGGTTGGATTGCTACTCATGGGAAAGATGAGGTATTGATTTGCAGTCAGGCACAATGAAAAGTGTGTTCCATGTTCAGCTTTCTGCCAAAGCCTTCGTCAGAAAAGAAACACACACACACACACACACACACACACACACACACACACACACACACACACAAACAAGTGCACCTCACGCACACATGACCACCGTCTCTGGCAGCTTGCACCGTGTGTGTGTGTGTGTGTGTGTGTGTGTGTGTGTGTGTTCTTTTCTTTTCTTTTCTTTTCTGAAGAAGGCTTTGGCCGAAAGCTAAATGTGTAACAGTTTCTTTGATGTGCCTATTGGCAACTCAGTGTTACCTTTACGATGAGTAGCAATATAACCTTTTCCTTAAATTGTATGAATCAAGTTTTATCAATTAGTCTACATGACAAGGTGGATATATATTTCACATTTCATTAATTGTATTTGATTTGCAATATCTTCTTTATGCTTACTGTAGTACAATCCATGACAGTGCTTTGTATATGGCACTGCAGACATCAGAAACTATCATCTACATCTACATCTACATGGATACTATGCATATCACATTTAAGTGCCTGGCAGAGGGTTCATCGAACCGCCTTCACAATTCCCTATTATTCCAATCTCGTATAGTATACGGAAAGAATGAACACCTATATGTTTCCGTACGAGCTCTGATTTCCCTTATTTTATCGTGGTGATCATTCCTTCCTGTGTAGGTTGGCGTCAACAAAATATTTTGACATCCTGAGGAGAAAGTTGGTGATGGGAATTTCTTGAGAAGATTCATTCGCAACGAAAAACGCCTTTCTTTTAATGATGTCCAGCCCAAATCCTGTATCATTCCTGTGATGCTCTCTCCCATATTTCACGATAATACAAAACATGCTGCCTTTCTTTGAACTTTTTCGATGTACTCCGTCAGTCCTATCTGGTAAGGATCCCACACTGCGCAGCAGTATTCTAAAAGAGGACGGACAAGCAAAGTGTAGGCAGTCCCCTTAGTAGATCTGTTACATTTTCAAAGTATCCTGCCAATAAAATGCAGTCTTTGGTTAGCCTTCCCCACAACATTTTCTATGTGTTCCTTTCAATTTAAGTTGTTCGTAATTGCAGTACCTAGGTATTTAGTTGAATTTATGGCTTTTAGATTAGACTGATTGATCGTGTAACTTAAGTTTAACGAGTTACTTTTAGCACTCATGTAGATGACCTCACACTTTCCATTATTTAGGGTCAACTGCCACTTTTTGCACCATTTAGATATCTTTTCTAAATCATTTTGCAGTTTGTTTTGATCTTCTGATGACTTCACTAGTTGATAAACGACAGCATCATCTGCAAACAACTGAAGATGGCTGCTCAGATTGTCTCCCAAATAGTTCATATAGATAAGGAACAGCAAAAGGCCTATACACTACCTTTGGGAGTGCCAAAAATCACTTCTGTTTTACTCAATGATTTTGTCAGTTACTATGAACTGAGACCTCTCTGACAGGAAATCACAAATCCAATCACATAACTGAGACAATATTCCATAAGCAAGCAATTTCACTATGAGCCGCTTATGTGGTACAGTGTCAAAAGCCTTCCGGAAATGCAGAAATATGGAATCGATGTGAAATCCCTTGTCAGTAGCACTCAACACTTCATGTGAATAAAGAGATAGTTGTGTTTCACTGGAACGATGTTTTCTAAACCTACGCTGACTGTGTGTCAATAGACCGTTTTCTTCGAGGTAATTCGTAATGCTCGAACACAATATATGTTCCAAAATCCTGCTGCATATCGATGTTAACGATATGGGCCTGTGATTTAGTGGATTACTCCTACTACCTTTCTTGAATATTGGTGTGACCTGTGCAACTTTCCTGTCTTTGGGTCGGATCTTTCGTTGAGCTAACTGTTGTATGTGATTGTTAAGTATGGAGCTAATGTATCAGTATACTCTGAAAGGAACCTAATTGGTATACAGTCTGGACCAGAAGACTTGCTTTTATTAAATGATTTAAGTTGTTTCACTACTCAGAGGATATTTACTTCTATGTTACTCATGTTGGCAGCTGTTCTCAATTCGAATCCTGGAATACTTACTTCGTCATCTTTTGTGAAGGCATTTCAGAAGGCTGTGTTTAGTAACTCTGCTTTGGCAGCACTGTCGTCGATAGTATCTCCCTTGCTATCACACAGAAAAGGCATTGATTGTTTCTTGCCTCTAACATACTTCACATATGACCAGAATCTCTTTGGATTTTCTGCCAGGTTTCGAGACAAAGTTTCGTTGTGAAAACTGTTATAAGCATCTCGCACTGAAGTCCATGCTAAATTTTGAGCTTCTGCAAAAGACGCAAATCTTTTGGGTTTTGTGTCTGTTTAAATTTGGCATGTTTGTTTCGTTGTTCTGAAACAGTATTCTAACCTGTTTTGTGTACCAAGTACGATCGGCTCCGTCGTTTGTTAATTTATTTGCTATAAATCTCTCTATTGCTGCCGATACTATTTCTTTGAATTTAAGCCACATAAGAGGTCAAGTGTGTTTTCACAACCGTGTGTTACTCGCGTGGGCTCATGCACTAACTGCTCAAAATAATTTTCAGAGAATGCATTTAGCACAATTTTTGATGATATTTTATGTGTACCTCCGGAATTAAACATGTATTTTCGCCAACATATTGAGGGTAAATTAAAGTCACTACCAACTATAATCGTACGAGTCATGTACTTGTTTGAAATCAAACTCAAGTTTTCTTTGAACCTGTCAGCAAATGTATCATCTGAATTGGGAGGTCGGTAAAAGGATCCAATTATTAGTTTATTCCGGTTGCCAACCATGACCTCTGCCCATACTAACTCACAGGGAAGTATCTACTTCAATTTTGCGACAAGTTAAACTACTTCTAACAGCAACAAACACGCCTCCGCCAGCCGCGTTTAGCCTATCCTTTCAGAATACCGTTAGGTTCTTCGCAAAAATTTTGGCTGAGCTTATATCTAGCTTTAGCCAGCTTCCAGTGCATATAATGATTTGAGCACCAGTGCTTTCTATTAGCGGTTGGAGCTCTGGTACTTTCCCAACACAGCTACGACAATTAGCAACTGTTATACCAATGGTTCCTTTATGTACATTCTTCCTGTGTTCAACCTGCACCCTTTGTGACTAAAGCCCTTCTTGTGTTTTCCCGAGACCCTCTAACCTAAAAATCTGCCCAGTCCATGCTACACAGCTCCTGCTACCTGTGTAGCTGCCTCCTGCGTGTAGTGGACATCTGACCTATTCAGCGAAACCGAAACCCAACCACATGTTCGCGCAATTTGAGGAATCTGCACCCTACACACACTATCAGATATAAAGGAACCATTGAAATGTGACACAATCACCAATGTGAAGGTTACTATAATGTGCTGTACAGACTAAGAGTTCAGCAACTGTACCACAACAACATTAGAAACAGTACAAAGCATATGCTTTGATGTTCGCTCCCATACGTTTTCTTCCATTTGCTTCAGTGTAAATGCTGATTTGCAGGTACAAGTCAGTGATGGTGCTCAGTAGCAAATTCCCTGTGCATTGTTTGTGTATGTGAATTTGCTTGTGTTCACTTCGGTAAAAAAAAAAAGGGGGGCCCTTGACAATATTCTGTTGCTTCCAAATGCGTCACTTGCCCACTGTTCACTCATTGGCTATGGAGAGCCAGTAGATGATTGACACTCCCCCTTCCATTCCCATCATACCTCACAGTGAGCACTGACAAAATTGTTGCACAAAACACATAAGTATGCTACTGGCCTTACCTGGACTTGCAGTATCTTCTGCAGGAATATGTGTTACAACTGAGTAAATAATAATAATAATAATAATAATAATAATAATCCACCCCGTGGAGGCCCGGGAAAAGAATAGGCCTCCGGTATGTTCTGCCAGTCGTAAAAGGCGACAAAAAGAACAAACCACTAATAGGGCTAACCCCCCTTTTAGTGTGATTAGTTGGTTCAGGACAGAACTAATGAAGCCTCGGACAAGCGCTGTCATGGTCGGGGACGACACTTGAACCCTAGACCCGTCCACAATGGTAACGACACTGCTAGCTACACGGAAAATGATTTAAATCCAAATAGAGGGTGTTTTGCACGATATGCTTCCTGCAACCACTCTAGAAGGAAAACAAAGACAGAGGATGAGATGGTCAGACGAAGTTAACAGACACCTCATGTTCTGTTATTACCAAGCAACAAACTCAGGAACCAACACAACTGGATACAGATCACAAGTATACACAACATTTATTACCAGATACCCAGAATTAAAATTTTTAACAGGACGACGACTAGCTGATCAGATCCGTATAATAATAAAAAATAACAGGATACCCCAGTCAGAATTAGAAAACATCAAACTACAAATACTGGAACAAAATAATGTGCAATCAGAAGAAGAAGAAAATACAGTAATGGACTCAAACATCCCAGAGCAAACAAACAAAGAACAACACGCATCAATTAAACAGTTAGAGGAAAACGAAATCTTAAGACAGCCACCAGAACAAGCACAAATAGAACACAAAGTGACACACATGTTAGATATAGAAGCAAAATTTCAGCTGACATACATGGAATACGAAGACACAAACACAGACATTAGACCATTCTTGCATAGACCACCAAATAACCCACAAGTCGAAACAACAACAACAACTATCAACACAATCATACACAACAAAATAAATGAAAATACAACTGTGGAAGAGCTAAAACTACTGGTTTATATAGGAGTACTCACTACACTAAATATACACACTAGGCAGAGATCAGAACCAACAAACACACAGAAGAAACCCACAAAACTAGCATGGCAAAACAGGCCACAAATCAGAATAGAAAAATTGAGAAAAGACATCGGACAGCTAACACAATTTATAAGAAATGAAATATCAGACAAAAAACTAAAAAGGTTAGGTAAAATCTCACAACAAGAAGCAATAGAGCAATTAGATGAAAAGAAGCAGAAATTACAAGCATTGGCCAAACGACTTAGAAGAAACAAAAAAAGTGGAAATAGAAGGAAACAAAACCAAACATTCAACACAAACCAAAAGAAATTTTACCAGACAATAGATAACACACACATTAAAATAGACAATCGACCAAACATAACAGATGTGGAACACTTCTGGAGCAACATATGGTCAAACCCGGCACAACATAACAGACATGCACGGTGGATAAAAGCAGAAACAGACACATAGAAGATGATACCACAAATGCCTGAAGTGATCATTTTGCAACATAAAGTCACCCGAGCAATTAATTCTACGCACAATTGGAAAGCCCCTGGAAAAGATAAAATAGCAAATTTCTAGCTAAAGAAGTTCACCTCAACACATTCACATGTAACTAAATTATTTAACAGTTACATTGCAGACCCATACACAGTCTCTGATACACTTACACAAGGAATAACTTATCTGAAACCTAAAGATCAAGCAGACACAGCAAACCCAGCAAACTTTCGCCCAATAACCTGCCTACCAACAATATATAAAATATTAACTTAAGTCATTACACAGAAATTAATGACACATACAACACAGAACAAAATTATAAATGAAGAACAAAAAGGCTGCTGCAAAGGAGCACGAGGATGTAAAAAGCAACTGATAATAGATGCAGAGGTGACACGCTGTTGTTGTTGTTGTTGTTGTTGTTGTTGTGGTCTTCAGTCCTGAGACTGGTTTGATGCAGCTGTCCATGCTACTATATCCTGTGCAAGCTTCATCATCTCCCAGTACCTACTGCAGCCTACATCCTTCTGAATCTGCTTAGTGTGTTCATCTCTTGGTCTCCCTGTACAATTTTTACCCTCCACTCTGCCCTCCAATACTAAATTGGTGATCCCTTGATGTCACAGATAGTGTACCCCACTCATGGTTACTACAAATATTGGAAATATACAAAGTAGATCCTAAATTGATACAGTTCCTAAACATAGTAATGAAAAATTGGAAAACCACATTTAATATCCAAACAAATTCAAATAATATCACATCACAGCCAATACAGATTAAGCATAGAATATACCAAGGAGGCTCATTAAGTCCTATCTGGTTCTCCCTTGCTCTGAACCCACCATCCAACATCCTAAATAATACAAATTATGGATACAATATTACTGGAACATACCAACACAAAATCATACATTTGCTATACAAGGATGATCTAAAACTACTGGCAGCAACAAATCAACAACTCAACCAATTACTAAAGATAACAGAAGTATTCAGCAATGATATAAATATGGCTTTTGGAACAGACAAATGTAAGAAAAATAGCATAGTCAAGGGAAAACACACTAAACAAGAAGATTACATATTGGATAACCACAGCGACTGTATAGAAGCGATGGAAAAAACAGATGCCTATAAATATCTAGGATACAGACAAAAAATAGGAATAAATAATACAAATATTAAAGAAGAACGAAAATAAAAATATAGACAAAGACTAACAAAAATACTGAAAACAGAATTGACAGCAAGAAACAAGACAAAAGCTATAAATACTTATGCTATACCAATATTGACCTACTCATTTGGAGTAGTGAAATGGAGTAACACAGACCTAGAAGAACTCAATACACTTACACGATCACAATGTCACAAATATAGAATACATCACATACATTCAGCAACAGAAAGATTCACATAAAGCAGAAAGGAAGGAGGAAGGGGATTTATCGACATAAAAAACCTACATTATGGACAGGTAGACAATTTAAGAAAATTCTTTATAGAACGAGCAGAAACTAGCAAAATACACAAAGCAATCACTCATATAAATACGTCAGCTACACCACTGCAATTTCATAACCACTTCTACAACCCTTTAGATCACATAACATCAACAGATACAAAGAAAGTAAATTGGAACAAGAAAACACTACATGGCAAGCCCCCGTATCATCTAACACAGCCACACATCGATCAAGACGCATCCAATGCATGGCTAAGAAAAGGCAATATATACAGTGAGACAGAAGGATTCATGATTGCAATACAGGATCAAACAATAAACACCAGATATTACAGCAAGCATATTATTAAAGATCCCAATACCACAACAGATAAATGCAGATTTTGCAAACAACAAATAGAAACTAGATCACATCACAAGTGGATGTACAATACTAGCAAATACAGAATACACCAGAAGACATGACAATGTAGCAAAAATAATACATCAACAACTTGCCATACAACATAAAATAATAAAACAACACGTTCCCACATCCAGGTATGCACCACAAAATGTACTGGAGAATGATGAATACAAATTATGCTGAAACAGAACCATTATAACAGATAAAACACCACCACATAACAAACCTGACATCATACTCACCAATAAAAAGAAGAAATTAACACAACTAATCGAAATATCCATACCCAATACAACAAATATACAGAAGAAAACAGGAGAAAAAATTGAAAAATACATCCAACTGGCTGAGGAAGTCAAGGACATGTGGCATCAGGATAAAGTTGACATTATACCAATTATACTATCAATTACAGGAGTCATACTACACAATATCCACCAGTACATCAATGCAATACAGCTACATCCAAACGTATATATACAACTACAGAAATCTGTAATTATTGATACGTGTTCAATTACCTGAAAGTTCCTAAATGCAGTGTAACATATACTGTACAGTAAAAAGGAAGTCACGCTTGATCAAGGTCCGTGTCACTTTCCATTTATAACCAGACATAACGTCTGAGAAAGGAAAGAAATAATAATCCCTTTGCTGATACTGATTATTGAAGAATAATGATGAGGCTGTTTCTAAATAGTTAATCTTGTATCACTTCAGGAAGCTGAAATGATCCTTTATTTCATCCTTTGTAACGTTGTGACGAGACGTGTTGCATTGTATAATTGATCTTGCACACTGCTGATTAACCAGGGACATTTTAGAGTGAATCCAGGTAAATTTTCAACCTCATTTTGACCTGTGAAGAAAGCTTAAAGTAATCACTACTCGAAAACTAGTCATAAATTCCAGGTAGTAATCCAACTGCACTAAAAAGAGTTGACTCCCAGCTTCAGAAATATGAAACTCTTGCCGTCACTTTGACCCCAGAAGTTTATCATCTTTCATGCCCAGGGGAACTGCCAACTACATTCCACGTCTTCGAGCTCCAACCAAAACCTGAAATTGTTTACACATGATACTGTGATAATACCTTACCACATTGAATTGTTAATAACCATTAAGCCAATCTAGCACACTCAAATCAAATATGTGGCAAGCATTGTGAATTTCTACTAAAGCTCACTTCACGTGGGTTCAGGAAAACCAATCCATCCACTCTCTTCTTCAAAATGAGGACCCGTAGGCCACAGGGCATGCGGAAAATCTTCCAGATTTCACTAACAGTTGTGACTGTGTCTGCAAATGCAGTATACTAAAGAGTCAGACTTGAATGATTGTAAAATCTCCAACCATACTTAAAATCAAAACTGCATAATTGTTTCTTTGAACACTTGGTTCTGCTAGTGCAGAAATGGTATGTTTGAAAGTAAAATGTGTAATCATCAGATACATTCAGAGACAAGTGGCATGTGCTGTGCTGTGCTGTGTATGTGGTTTAGATATCATAAATGAAATAAATAAATGTCATGAGGCTTGAAGCCTTGTGTAAGCATTTCAGTTTTGCTCCCCTTTCATCAGTTTGCATGTCAAGTTTGCTATGTATATTTATAAAACAACTTCTCATTTAATCTTGTTAGGTTCAGTGGACTCTATTTCTGACCTTTCCATCACATAAAAACCTGAGATGGTCAGTAGGATCAAAAGCAAGGATTGTGCATCATTAACCTATTATGCCAATCACTAGACCACACAAGCAGCCTTTTTCAGTTATATTATCTGTATTTGACGGGTAAAAGTACTGATTGCAGTTGTGGTAAGCAATTCTGTTACTGTGCCAATTTCAAATTAATCAAATAGCAGTTTATGTTTTACAAGCATTGAATTTGCAGCTTATAGGTATGGGAACTGAAAGTGGATGTTTGAAGAAGATTATGAACTTTTGATAGTGCTTTTAACAGAAGGTGTGGTTCACAAGACTCTAGAGAAAATTTGCACACTTCATAAGTCACTATGTAGCTACACGAGGCTTTGACTTCGTACTCATTGGGGTGATAATCAATGTCACAAACAGGCATATGTGCTTTTCTTCACAGTGAGTAGTATGCTTGTGCAAGCTGGTAGGTCTGGAACTCAATGCATTCCATGAGGAAGAAAACATGTAATTTTGAATATTACACTTACATGAATCAGAAATATGTGTCTAGGTTACAGTTGGTGGATTTATAGGATAGAAATCATTATCATGGGTTTTTGATTACAACTACTGTAGTGTTTAATAAAAAAGAAAAAGAGAAGAAAAGAAAAGGTTGTAAATGTGGGAAGAAATGGTGAATAAAAAGGGGGTTTTGAAATCATTAATGACCATGAAAAAGGGAAAGAATGAAATGCAAATCGGACTTCATATTACAGAAAAGCTATCGGCTTCGTGATTTGGAAAAGCTATTGTTGGGGTGGTCCTCGTGGCGTTTCTGAACAAAAGTCAAACCAATTTCCACTACAATAATTATTTGACAGAGAACAGAGAATAACAAATGTGATTAACAGGGGGAAATGGCGTAGATAAGAGTTCATTTTTTACCATGTTAACATGTCTTCTCTTGTGCGGTGTCCAGGTCTTGTTCTCCAAAAATCTCCTGCTTCATTTCTGTGTGAAAAGTCATAGCGGCTCCGAAATCTTGTAATCGTCCAGGAATCACTAATTTATACAAATCAAAATTGTCTTGAGATTAGATGCACTGTATTTTGTGTTGCTGCTTCCATCCTCTGAATTTCATACAAATTTTCGCAATACGTCTGCACATCAATAAGTTGTTTTTCATCTTAATCAGACCAAGACTAGCTAATAAGTTTTTACGTCTGCATTAAGCTTTCACTCTCGAGAGACGAAAGACGGATAGGAAACAAATAGAGTTACAATTTTAGTACCTTCATTTTCTTATATATTTTCTCTGCCATCGAGCGCTCATACCGCTGCGACGGTATAATTTATATCTGAGGGTACGAGTGTAGCACGGCGAAATTCAAAGTCCCACTACAGTACCTAAGGTTCAATTCCCAATGAACACCTTAGATTTTTATGTCTGGAACTTTTAGGACTGTGATCTCCTAGCCTGCTATACAGAATGAGAAGCGGTTTGAGAAAATTGATGTCAGAGCTGCTGAAGTGGTGTAAAGACAAAGATGAGACTACACCAAAATTATTAATTTTCGTACCTCCAGTACTTTGTATGCTTGTAGATGGCTATCAAGGGAATTCAAGTTGATTCTGTATATTGTGGAAATAAATAATTCAGGAAGTACAGTAGAGAAATTGTTTTCATTAAAATCCACATTCATGCCTTATAGAGGATATTCAGAATGAAAAAAAATTGAAAAATAACGTAAATTGAGAACTAAAATAATCAATTATTGACAATATAATATAAACGGATAGATAAAATTCTACTCTCCAAGCGGTGGCAAGGGAAAACACACACACACACACACACACACACACACACACACACACACACACACACGTTGGGGACTGTACCAGACAATATTTGAACTAGATGGACACAGCACTACAACATGTCCTTCGTTTTTGCCACCCACCAGGCTTTACATTAACTCCTCCTGTCTCAGCATTTATTCACAGTAACTACTCCTTTCTTCGCTCCATTATATTTTCGTACATCTTCCATTTTCTGACTTGTGTATTTTTCACTGCCTCCCCTCCCACCTCTGTTACATGCAATGCACTTAGCTTTTCACTCTTACTAAATCATGCACAGTGTTTTAGTAGTAATCTCTGTCTTGCATATTACATTATCTTCCCCTGTAAGCTCTCAGGTTTTCAAATCTTCTCTGGTGCAGCCCCCAACGATCAGTCTTTCCCTCTCATCCCATCGGGTAAGTCTCCCCTGACCTGGGGTTCTGGGTGACTTTTCTGAACTGTACCACTTCCTGATTCTGTATTTTATAGATGTGTGCAGGAAAAACTGTCCAGACTTTCATTTAGAACTATTTATTCTTACCAGAGGTACAAACTCTAGTACTGAATGAAAAAAGACAAAATCTTCCTTGATAATAGTTTCTATGCGTACACACACAATTTTCTCCATTATTCAGCTTCTCTGGCATGTCACCAGTCTCGCCAGCAGGACAATCCTTAAACCCCCCACCCAAACCCCACATAGTCACTTGGCCAGGCTAACAGAAATTCGGCACATGATGTTGTTCTAGGACTTTCTCATTGTTATCACCTTCTCAGCACACATCATAGGTATCATTTATTTTAATTTTTGTAAGTCTATAGGGGCCTAAATTCTTGGCCTTAAGCTTTAATTTTTGTCCAGTTTCTTTTGTCACCACCAGGTTACCAAGTTTTTACTTCAAGCCTTTCTTCCGATGTTCATTGAAGATAGCATGGTTTTCTTCTTGCACCTTGCTGGTTTGTAGTTTATCAGCTTCCTTCTGTTTATTGTGTTTTTCTTCAATTGAAATAATAATGTCTTTTTCTAACAAGTTTGTGATGTGAAGATCAGTCTACTTGTGCATTTTAACTCTTATCCAAAGTTCAAATGATGTTCTCTGAATACTTCTGTGGTTTGTTGAATTCATGGCACACTGAACTGATGGTACCACCTGATGTCAGTTCACAGTTAAACATTTTACACAATTGCAGATCACTCTTTTCACCTTGTCAGTCAAATCTGGTATACAATTATCTTGTTTTACTTCCTCTTCAATTTGGAAATTTCTCTTCCATATAGAACTTGGAAAGAATTCATCCATCCTTAAAATTTTTTGATAAGGCCGCTCTTTGAAAATGCTCTTGACCGCAGCCAAACAATTATCCTCATCTTGAGCTTTCCTGATTCTAGCTATTAAACCATCTATGAAACCAAACAATATATTTGCACCACAAGTTAAGGCATCTCTGTGTTTCATCCTATAATTGGATTGGTGTTCCATGGTGTACAAGTAGTCTTCTGTGTCTCAAGCCCATCTTGCTATTCTTGGTAACAAGTCTTTCTTATGCTTAGTCTTTTTGATTGCAGTGTAGTCTATTTGCAAAAGTATTTCTAGTAAATACACACGGATGATGGCACTATTTTGTTGTTTTGGTCATCAGTCCAGAGACTGGTTTGATGCAACTCTCCATGCTACTCTATCCTGTGCAAGCTTCTTCATCTCTGAGGCATTAACAAAAGCTAAAACTTTTAGCTCATAACTTCCATATTTTTCCTTTTGAGGTGGTGTTACTTTACTCCTATGTGACTGGATGGAACTTCTCATCATCTGGAGATTTTTGTAGGAACACACTCCAAAACCTTCTTTGCTTGTGTCTGTGTGTACTTGATTCGTGTTTAGGGTTGTAGATTTTTAAAATTGGATCTGATGAATAGATATATTTGAGCCCCATGAGTGCTTATCTCTGCTTTTCTTTAAACATGTATTCTCAGCAAATCACCTGCAGGTTTGACAGCTGCAGAATAAATGTAGCTATACTTCGTGAAGTATCATGTTAGTCTTAGGAAACTTTGTATTGTTGCAATAGATTTCAGCTCTGGAAAGCTTTGAACAGCTATTGTTTTCTCAGGAGGAGGCCGGATTTGTCTTCTCTCCACATCACACCCAAGAAACTCAACAGTTCTCTTCAAGAACTGCATTTTGCTAAATTATTTTCAAAGCTGTTTTCTGCTGCAGTTTTTGCACTAAACAAAGATCTTGAAGTGCCCCATCATTACTCTTTGCTGGGGTTTTAATACAGTCCATGTTAATAAATTTAAAATTCCAAAATGCCAAAAATACAGTGTTTATAAAACATTAGAACTCTGTAGGTGAATTTGATAACCCAAATAGAACTTCCCTCATCCGGAACTGTCCTGATTGTGTCATAAATGACGTATATTGTCAGCTTTCCTTGTAAACACCAACGGGGAAAATAACGATTCTTGAGGTCTAGTGTGCAAAACACACAGGTGTCCTGTAGTTCATCTAAAAGATGTTCTGTGAGGGGCAATGTGATTTTGTTTAATTTTTTGTAATATTTACAGATGTGTACCCAACATTTTTCTTTTTCCAACTAAATCTGGCTACTATATTCAGATCAACTTAGTTCTATTGTTCCTTGATCAAGTCATGTCTAGACTTGGTTGTCAGTAATTTCTTTTTCTCCTTGCGATAATCTTCTGGGTCTACTATACTGTGGTTCCTCGTTCACAGTAACCTTCATTCATGCATCAATGCATTCTTTGTCAGGTTCTAATTAGTCACTAAATCTTAGATATTGAAAGCCCTGTTAGTGATGAAACAAAGAAATATATCTAAGTCTGGTTTGCCTGCTGTATGGATGTACATAAGATGAGCTTCCCCTTCAGGCTTTCTAATAGTAACTCTGTCCTTGTTTATTAAAAGTTCAGTTTGCTCTCGAAGATTATTCCCAACTACCGTTTCTAAATTCATAATGTCTCTAAAGACAACATAAAAAAAATTACTTAAATGTTCACTTCATCAATCTCTAAAATGCCTGCAAAATACCCCTGTGAAGAGAGTAAATTTTTTCCCAAATCCTGTCAAGACTAAATCTGTATCTCGCAAACCTGGAGCATTCATAATCTCATAATCATCGTCTCGTAACACATTAAAATTAACTGCCAAAGTTAGTAAATGCCTTCACCTCATGGTTACTTATTCATGCATTTTTAAATTAACAACTGTTTTTATTCTTCTTCATAGTTTTTTTATTTATTGTTATCTTTTGACTATTCTCCTTTGTGCATTCAGGTGAGATAAGTTCAAACTTGTTGCAGTTGAAGCATCTCTTTCTCTTGCTTTTGTTATTGTAGTCTCTTGACCTGTAGCCTCAAGCACCACGATTGAAACACTTTTGGTTTGATTCCAAGGTGTGCTTCTAGCATTTCTTTTACTTTAGTCTTTAGCTCTTTCTTACTGGAGTTGGGAAAGGTTTCATTACTGTAACTTTAGTTATTTCTTTTCAGCAATGACTTCAAAGCTCTTTCAGAATACCTAATTTCTCTTTAAACTCTTTCACACTTCCTGCACCATAAAGCAGAGGTTTTGTGCCTGAATTGTCACATCATGCACTTTTAAATCAGGTACTCAAATCACACAGACAAACATGAATGTCATATGCATGGAAATAAACTGGCCATTCAGGTGTGAGACAGGTACAGCTAATGCAACCTCTCAGAGAAGAAAGTTTCAGATCATTCGAAGAAAATATGGAAATGTCTTAAATTGACACTTTTGCTATGCAGCAACAAATACAGACACTACACTAGAGGTAATGTTAGATGACGTTGCAGCTTTCAGACTGCTGTACTTCCCCCAGTAGATTACTGGTGAGAAGACTTAGTAGTAATACAATTTATGTTAAAATGATTTAACAACAATATGGAAAGCACAGATTGCTCCTGACCATGTAGAGGAAGCACTAAGTCACAGAAAGACAAAATGAAAGAGAATTCTAGACATACGAGGGTAAGTCAATTATTATCTGCAAAGTAGCTATAAAATTTTATTGTAATCAAATAGGAAACTTACAATAACATCATTTTTCGACACAGTCTCCTTGCGTTTCAACGCAGTTGGTCCATCGTTGCACAAGCTTCCTGATGCCCTAATAAAAGAAGGTTCTCAGTTGAGCTGCGAGCCAGGAATGCACCGCTTCTTTCGCCGCTTTGTCCGAGGCCTGTTTAAGTGGACCAAACAAGTGATAATCAGAAGGGGCAAGTAGTAGTAGTAGTAGTAGTAGTAGTAGTATGGTATTCTGCCTTATGGTAGGTCTTGTCATGGGTTAAGCCTCTTCCATTTTTGACTGTCCATAGCTAGTCTTTTCATTTCTGAATATTTGTCTCCTTTTATATTGTCCAGCATTTGATATCTTCTTTTCCCTCTTCCCCCTTTTCCCTCCACCATTCCTTCTATTCCTTCCTTCAATAAACAGTCCTTCCTCAAACAATGTCCAATCCAGTTCTGTTTTCTCTATCTGATAACTTTCAGCATGTTCCTTTTTCTCCAACTCTTCTTAATACTTCTTAATTCCTTACTCGGTCATCCCATTTCACTTTTTCCATTCCTCTTCATATCCACATCTCTAGTGCCTCCAATCTTCTTTCATCTTCCTTCCTCAGTGTCCAGGTCTCCTCACCATACAGTACAACACTCCAGATGTAACATTTGGCAAGTCTTTTCTTCAGATCTTTCTTTAGTGGTCCACAAAGTAATCCCCATTTCCTCTTGAATCCTTCTTTTGCCATTGTAATTCTTTTCCTAATTTCTGTTGAGCAATACATATCATCCATTATTACACTTCCCAAGTAATTGAAGTTATTCACTTGCTCAATTTCCTCTCCCCCTATTTTCATACAGCATTTTCTCCCCTTTCCTCCAATTACCATGCATTTAATTTTCTCCTTGTTAATCTTCATTCCATATTCTTCTAATTTTGTGTTTAGGTCATCTAGCATTTGTTCCATCTCTCTTTCACACTACGTCATCACAACCATGTCGTCTGCAAATCTTATACACTCCACTCTCCGACCCCCTATACAAGCTCCTCTCCTTCCATCAAAACTTTCACTAATAATTTCCTCCAGATATATATTTAACAGTGTTGGTGATAAACAACAGCCTTGTCTTACACATCTTCCCACTTCTATTTCTTCACTAATCACACCTCCTATTCTTACTCTTGCTCTCTGGATCAAATATAAATTTCTAATTAGCCGTCTATCCCTAAAGTCAGCTCCATGTTTCCTTAGGATTTCCATCAGTTTGTGCCATTTGACACAGTCAAAAGCCTTTTCAAGATCAATGAACACAACATACACCTTCCTTTACTTCTCCATGTACCTCTCCCATTTCACTCTCAGTAGCCCAATGGCATTTCTAGTTCCCACTCCTCACCTAAAGGTGCAAGATCGGGATTATATGGAGGATGATCCAGTACTTCAAATTTGAGTTTATGGAGCATTTCAGCAGTGTGAGCAGCAGTATGCAGATGGGCATTGTCGTGCAACAACACAACATCTTTCGACAGCAATCCTCGGCGTTTGCCTCAAATTGCAGGCTTTATCCTGGCAGTAAACATCTGACTGTAATGTACACTGTTTATTATTATGCCCCTTTCCCCATAATGTTCCAGTACTGGACCTTGTGCATCCCAAAAAACGGCAAGCATAAGTTTTTTTCTGCGGACAGTTGGGTCTTCAACTTTTTCTTGCATGGCAGATTTGGATGTTTGCATTCCATCTCTGCGTTAACTCTCCGGCTCATAATTATGGATCCATGTTTCGTCATCAGTAATGATCCTGTCTAAGAAGTTATCTCCTTTGTTAACATAGCAAACCAATTGTTTTTGCAGATGTCCAAGTGCGTTTGTTTATGTAATTTTGTGAGTTGTTTTGGGCCCCCTCTTGCGCAAACTTCATGAAACCCAAGTCTGTTGTGGATGATTTTGTAGGCAGAACCGTGACTAATTTGCAGATGATGTGCCACTTTGTCAATAGTTAATACTTCTGTCTTCAGAGAATTATTTCACATGAACGCTCAATGGTTTCTTCATTTGTGGCGGTAAATGGTTGTCCGGCTCCTCCATTGTGCATAACACTTGTGCAACCATTTTGGAATTTTTCAATTCATTCATAGACACACTGTTGTGGCAAAACACTGTTCCCAAACTGTACTGAAAGTCATTTGATGAATTTCGGCCCCTGATACGCCTTCCAACGACAAAAAATAGATCACTGAACATTGCTCTGCTTTGGTGCAAATAGCTAGCAGAGCAGCCATGATTAACAGCATGACAGTGATAACGAACTAACCTAGCAGCTTGAAAATTGCAAAGACACAATAACCAAATAAATAAAGCATGCATCATCAACATAAAACGACAGTACTACCAAAATAAACAAAAATATAACTGAATTGCGGATAATAATTGACTTGCCCTCGTATATCAGCTTTTGGACTAAGTCTTTCAGAATTAGAAAAAAACACACACACACACACACACACACACACACACACACACACACACACACACACCGAAACAACAATAACTGAGGTGGGTACACGGGGGGGGGGGGGGGGGGCAGAGCTAAGCGGGATGGAGACAGACAACTGGGTGAGGGAGTATGTTGGGAGCGTGCAGGGACATGGTGGACTCGGGATAGGACTACTGGCTGCAGTATCGTGAGGCTGTACTGAGAGGGGGGCAGGGGATGGCAAGGGGAAAGTGAGAGGATGGAAGTTAAGAAGAGGGGTCTATGTAATTGCTTTGACAGGATAGAAGATGTCTAGTACTGGAGTGAGAGCAGGTACAGGGGTAGGCAGGTGGAAGACAGGGGCTAGCAAAGATTAAGGTGGGGGGGGGGGGGGGAGGGGGGGGGGCTACGGGAATGGAGGACATGTCCTCCATTCACATACTTTTCAAATGAAGTCATTGTTTAGTTACTTTTCGTATTCCCACTGTGTGTGTGTGTGTGTGTGTGTGTGTGTGTGTGTGTGTGTGTGTGTGTGTGTGTGTGTGTGTGTGTATTGTTTTCAACAATAAAATATCCACATCATTAATTTTGTGTCAGTACAGATCTGTAAAACAGTCGCAAACAAATTTTTAGTCTACAAGTCCAACTTCAGAGATAAAATATTATTTAGGAGGCATGCAGTATCACTTGGTCCCATACAAATAGTAGTGTTACAATACTTACATACAGTCTTATTCAACTCGCTTGTTTTGGAGGCTATTTTGCTGTGACCAGTTCACATATTTTGATGTGTGCTCAAACTGACATCCTCTCAGTGGTCAAACGTGTTTCCTTTAGTGTATTTTATCCACATTCTTCATGTTCTGAGGAGTGGCATGTTTCTGCAGTCCGTCATATTTGCAGCATATAGTTGTGTTCCACCAGAAATTGTGTGGAACACTTGGTTGCAATCGCTTCCACTTCTGCACCCAGACAGAACGAACCATTTGAAAAGTGGATGTCATGAACAACATTATTCCACCAGAAACTTGACCGCCAACAAAATGTAACATAAAATGTTGATTACATGCACCTGTCAAATGGTTGTTTTATTGTGTTAGTCTTGCAAATATTCTCAACTGAAGATATGTTTTTGTTTTAGGATGGGGTCTAGCCAATGTAACATTGTTGGTGTTTTGCTATTGTGGTTGTCAAGTGTCTCTGGAGTTGATGAAATGGGACAGAAGAAGAAAAGCAACAGATCAGCACATTTGAGATGTATTTCAAAAGCCTAAGACATGTAAACTTGAGTTTTGTAAATAAAAGAATATCTTAAAATTGGAGAGATTCTAAAAATTTGCTTTGAGATATTTTAGATTTGTGTTACCTACATAGCAAGTTAATTTTGAGGCACTTACACAGTAGGCCAAGAACAATGCAGGTAAAAAAGGGGGAATTATGAGTGAGTTAGTCTCATAAGAATGAAGTATGAATTAACTTTACTCAGTTGAAACAAAGAACATCATTCTTTGATGCAATGAAGGTAGGTAATACCACATAATTTACCAGAACTAGACAGCTACAACCAAGGGGTTCTCAAACATGTATTATGGGAGAATGTCTTTACCAGCATCAAACTAACACTAAGAATGACATTATTACTGGATGAAAGTATGGTATACCATCAGTATGCTTAATACTCCGTGTCAGAAACAAGAATGTATCAAGAGCTACAAAACTTGGGATCAAATTATCTTAACAGTTGATACTATTAGCTGTTTTACTTATGAAATAATGGAGACTTATTTACACAGAGCAATACATGATGGGATCATTGCTACCTGCAAAGAAACAATTTTGTGACTATCCCTGTACACAGGACCAGATCCTTGTTAGTGTAAATTCATAAGTCCTACCATCATTATTGGAAGTAGTTATGAAGATGTGGAGCTTGAAACTTCTGAAGATTCAGAGAGACAAAAATAAGAGCAGCTTAATACCAGATTATTGAAATAAAATTAACAAAATTTTAGTTTAATATCAGAAAGAAAACATTTTACTAATGTTTTGTCACTCAAATTCTGAGTTGAAATGATGCAGACATTATGTCTTTCTGAAGGGCATTTAAACACTGCAAGAATAATGTGTAATATGAGTGAGTGAATATAGCTTAACTTTCAGTTGTTGTTTATCCGATATGAAAGGAGGTGGTGTCACATGGATCAAGAAGGGGAACATATATGAAAACTAGATATGACATGCCAAATGAAAACTGCAAAATCTACCAAATTAACAGTTACTTGATGCAGAAGGCATCTTACAGTGAACACATCAGAGTTTTAGATGTAAATAGCTTCCTCCAATGGAAAGACTTCACCAGGCATGGGTTTCACTTACATAAAAATGGGAAAAAGAAACTGTGTGTTAATCTGCTGAATGCCATCAAAAGCCCACTGGTAACAAGAAGTGCCATAAAACGTGTTACACCAGGACATCAAACATATGTGTGGTCAAATGAAGCTAATTTGGTGGACAATCTCAGAAGAATGAGCAATACTGCAGCTGAACCAACAGCAACACCAGGAGCTGAAGAGCCATCAGTAACAACAACAAAAGTGAATATGCAGTCAGGGTCATCAAGGAAAACACCAGAAACAGTTTTAGAACAGAAGAAGGTATCCACAGTCTGCACTAAGTCACCACCAACATCCTATGCAAATATCTCGTCAAGTGCCACAAATCAGTCAACCCACGACATCCAAGTGGAAACAGCAAAAAATGTGCAGCCACACTCCAAATCAGTACCACTGGAAACTGTGACAAGATCTTCAACAAGAAAATGCAGACCTACAGCCTACAGCCAGGATTTTTTATGGGCAAGAACACCAGTAGCTCCCTGCTAGCAGCAAACTAAAGGAAAACAGGTGCAGAGCAAAATCTTCATGAACCAAAACTACAAGAAAACCCGATGAGTGGTGCCAAAAATCATTCCATTGGGAAACAGTCACTATTATCCTTTAAAATATTACACCATAATGTGCAGTCAATGTTTAATAAGTTACTAGAAATAGATCTCTTCCTAAAAACAAAGCCACACTTAGATGTTCTCTCTATTACTGAACACTGGTTAACAGAAGACAAAATTAAAAAAACGCCACTTGGTGAATTTACTCTAGCTGGTTATTCTTGTCGGAACAAAAGTAAGGGAGGTGGTACAGCAATCTATGTCAAAAAATATTTAAGATACAAAAGCCTCACAAAGTACAATAATATGCAAATAGAAACAGACTTTGAATTCTCCTTAATTATCTTAACAGACTATAACCTATTGACACTTAATGTATATAGAGCCCCTGATGGGAAAATCCTAACCTTCAAACACTTCCTCGAAGCACTACTCACAAAAATTCACTCACTAAACAAAAATCTATTAATAAGTGGAGACTTTAATATTGACTTCCTCACACCTGGAAAAAACAAAGATGAATTGTTGAATATTACAAATTCATTCAACCTATCCCCAACTGTAAACACACCAACCAGGATCACAGAAAATTCAAAAACAGCTCTAGATCAGATTTTCATAAACGCAGACAAACTACACCACTCAATCGAAGTCATCAGCACAGGTTACAGTGACCATGAATCCCAAATACTAACAGCGAATTTAAATTACATAGGACAGTATCCCACAATAACCAAAATGCAAAGGCAATTTAATGATGATAATATAAGGCTTTTTAACTATCTGTTAACGGCTGAAGGCTGGGCAGAGGTCTATAAAGAAAATGATGTAAACTACATATTTAATTCCTTCCACGAAACATTTCTCCACCACTTCAATACTGCATTTCCACTGAAATCCAGGAAAATCGCAAGCAAACACACAGACTCATGGGTAACAAAAGGGATAAGGATTTCCAGCCAAAAAAAGCGTGACTTAAGAAATCACATGAAACACCATGACGTCGATGATCAGTTTAGGTCATATTGTAAGACCTATTTTGCAATCTACAGAAAAGTTATCCAAGAAGCAAAAAAATTATACAGTGATAAATTTATAAAGGAATCTAACAATAAAATGAAAGGCTTGTGGACAGTTGTAAAAAATGAAACAAACAGTAAGCAGCAAGTTATAAAGAAAACATTAAAACTAAACCTAAATGATGATGTCACATCAGATCCCCAAAAAATAGTAAATGGTCTTAATGACTATTTTAGCAAAATAGCAGAAAACCTGATAAAGAACAACTGCACAGACCAAATACTCCACACCAAACACTAATAGAAACCATACCAGTACAGGCATCAATGTTTCTTCACAAAGTCTCCAATGCTGAAGTACTTACAGCTATAAAAGGACTAAAGAATAAGTACTCCAGTGGTAGTGACAACATTCCTGATTTAATTGTAAAGAAATGTGGAGAATCCATTGTAGAACCCCTAACCCACATAATAAATGCATCTTTTACAAATGTAGTTTTCCCTGACCTACTAAAGACTTCTAAAATTACCCCACTTCACAAAAAGGGCTCTAAAAATGATGTAGCCAATTACAGGCCCATAGCACAACTCAGCTCATTCTCAAAAATATTTGAAAAATTATTTTACACCAGATTGGAAGACTTTACTAATAAACTATCCTCACTGACAAAACACCAGCATGGTTTTAGAAAGCAAAAGACAACTACCACAGCTATTTATGAGTATCTCAACAAAACCTTAAAAGCACTGGATAATAAGGAAATCACTACTGGTATCTTTTTAGATTTATCCAAAGCCTTTGATGTAATTGACCATACCATACTCCTTAAGTTAGCAAATAAAGGTATAAGAGGAATTGCAAACAAATGGTTAGAATCTTACCTGTCAAACAGATTTCAAAAAGTTGAAATTAATTTTGAAAAAAATACAACCATCCATCGATCTACTGTCCACTCCTGTGACACAATGCCCATTAGATATGGTGTGCCACAAGGCTCAATCCTGGGACCCATACTGTTTCTGCTATACATTGATGATATAAGCACGAAGCTTGCTACAGGACATACCACACTATTTGCCGATGACACAAGTATACTAATAATGGGTACTGATACAGAGGACCACAACCAAAAAATTAAACCACTTATGTCGTCACTCAGCAAATGGTTCAGCGAGAACAAACTGATTATAAACATACAGAAAACAACGTACATCAACTTCAGACTCTCATCCCAAAAACAAGAAATGCCTGATGTGATTTTAAATAACCAAGAGCTTATGTGTGTGGACTCTGTCAAGTTTCTTGGCATATGGCTTGAAGGAAATCTTAAGTGGGAGAGACACACAAATTATATCTCAAAAAAGCTCTCAACTGTGTGTTACATTTTAAGGATACTCAAAAAATCAGTCACAAAATCTGTTCTCATACATGTATATTATGCTTACTTCCATTCTACATTACAGTATGGAATCATATTTTGGGGGAACTCACCTAGAGGTAGATATATTTTCAAAATGCAAAAACAGGCAATACGCATAATATGTAATCTAAGACATAACGAATCATGCAGACAACATTTCAAAACAAATGTCATTATGACACTGCCCTCTGCTTACATTTATAATATCATCTCATTTGTCAAGTCATACCTGTTAAACAATGACTGCACACTAAAATTCAATGGAGATATTCATAACTATGCAACAAGGCAGCAATCTGACCTACATATGATTCAGTCCAGAACTACCTGCTACCAAAAAAGTGTTTTAAATGTTGGGATACAAATGTATAATAAGTTACCAAATGAAATCAAAGCAACAAAGAACCCAAGAGCCTTGTCACATAAGTTAAAAAAATATCTCTTGGACCATTGTTTTTATGCAGTTGATCATTTTTTTGAAAGGGGTTAAAAATGTAAACAATATGATAAATGTTCAATTAGGTCTGAAAATTACATACTGTGCATGTCTATGAAATATACTGGATTATTATATACTGTGCATGTCTATGAAATACACTGGACTACTTTACTATTACATTTGTATTGGCTGTTTGTATTTTACCATACAACATTTGTATTTACTGCTTTGTTAAAGATAGCTAACTTCCTCATTGCAAAATAATGTAAAATCAATTTATTAAATATTACTTGTAAATACGTTCCCTTGACCTGTCCAATATAATATGTACAACCTTACAATTATATGATTTGTATTAACTGTTTTGTTTAAGATAGATAATTTCCTTGCTACAAAATAATGCAAAAATCAATTTGTAAAAATTACTCGTAAATAGCTCTCTTGACCTATCCAATATCATATGTACAGCTGTACAATACTATGATTGCCTGGATCAATAAAAATACAATACAATACAATACAAAACAAAGATAAACTTAGATTTTGTTGTGATGAGCCATTCTTTAGGTTGTGTATAGTAGGAGAAATTCACATTAAGCGAATAGTAATGGTCACATTATATAGGACTCTAAATGTTTTTCCTTTATAACTCAAGATTATCAACATTTCTATTTATGACAGAGAGATGCCAACGAATTATAGTTGACACTTGATGTAAATTATTATGCTACTTGGACTAACATACCACAAAACATTTCATTGATCTGCATTGCATTTTTGCATGATTAATTTTTGTTCACCACACATTTTTGAGTGCTCAAATTGTGTGTTTTCGAAGGGGATAGAATGCCATAAAAATTTCTGACTGGAATATACACTGAAGCACCAAAGAAACTGGTACACATGCACATTCAAATACAGAGATATGTAGAAAAACAGAATATGGCACCGCAGTCGGCAATGCCTATGCAAGAGACAGCATGTGTTTGGTGCAGTTGTTAGATCGGTTACTGCTGCTACAATGGCTAATTATCAAGATATAAGTAAGTTTGAGCATGGTGTTATAGTAAGTGCACGAGCGATGGGACACAGCATCTCCGAAGTAGCGATGAAGTGGGGATTTTCCCGTATGACCATTTCACGAGTGTACCAAGAATATCTGGAATTGGTAAAACATCAAATCTCCGCCATTCCTGTGGCCGGAAAAAGATCCTGCAAGAACAAGACTAACGACGATGGAAGAGAATTGTTCAACGTGACACTAATGCAACCCTTCTGCATATTGCTGCAGATTTCATTGCTGGACCATTAACAAGTGTCAGTGTGTGAACCATTCAATGAAATATAATCAATATGGGCTTTTGGACCTGAAGGCCTACTCATGTACCCTTGATAACTGCATCACAAAGCTTTACTCCTCACCTGGTCCCGTCGACACTGGATGATGACTGGAAACCTGTTGCCTGGTCGGACAAGTCTTGTTTCAAGTTGTATCGAGCAAGTGGGTGTGTACAGGTATGGAGACAACCTCATGAATCCGTGGACACTGCATGTCAGCAGGGGACTGTTCAAGCTGGTGGAGGCTCTGTAATGGTGTGGGGAGTGCGCAGTTGGAGTGATACAGGTTCCCTGATATTTGTAGATAAAACTTTGATGGGTGACACATACGTAAGCATCCTGTCTGATCACATGGCCACCAAACTCCCCAGACATGAACATTATTGAGCATATCTGGAATGACTTGCAACATGCTGTTCAGAAGAGATCTCCACCCCCTTGTACTCTTACGGATTTATGGACAGCGCTGCAGCATTCATAGTGCCAATTCTCCCCAGCACTACTTCAGACATTAGTTGAGTCCATGCCACTTCATATTGCGGCACTTCTGCGGCCCTACATGATATTAGGCAGGTGTGCGAGTTTCTTTGACTCTTCAGAGTATTTTGAGTCCAGTTGTAGATGGATTTTTGCAGAACTTGTAGAATTGGGCTCCCAGGATGGAATATACTTGCAGAAGATCTCGGGTCTATTCTGAATCTAGTCTGAAACTGTATTTGTAGAACTCGTTTCATTAATGGTCAAGTTCGACTCTGTATTAAATGATCATATTAATCTTGTATAAACCTAGAAGTTTAGTTACGTATGTACTTAAGTAACGACATATAAAATGAAATCATTACCATAATGTCTGATAATACTGGGTTTGTCATGAAGGATATCATACTCAAAAATAAATGCTATTCAATAATACTTGGCTGCACACAAGATTTAAGTCACAAGCAACAATTAAATATGGTTTTAAAAGCGACATGTGTTTTCCAAATTAGTTGCACTTGAAGAATATACATATTTTGTAGCGAGTGGGACTACTGGAAAAGGTCTTACAGAATTGTTACTTCAGACTCTACATAACCATGGTATACCGCTTGCAGGGGACAATCTTACGACAACAGGAGCAACATGAAGGGCAAGAAGAGTGGTACTCATGATCGTATCATTGAAGAAAAACCAAGAGATGGTTATATTCCTTGCTGTGCTGATAGCTTGAGCGTGGTTGTTATTGATGCAGCTGAATCATCAATAATTTCGCTACATTTTTTCTGGTGTAGTTCAAAGATTGTTCACATTATTTTCTGCTTCTGTAACGTGCTGGGAAGCACTCAAGAATCATATAAAACTGACTCTGAAGCCGTGGTGTGATACAAGATAGGTGGCTAGGACTGAAAGTGTTCAGGCTGTAAGATTAACAGAATTAAAGATCACATGCAAAAGTGATCCACTGTGTTTCAGTGAAGTGTCTGTCCTCTTGAAAGAAATCTCATTTCCTTGTATGGTGTGATATGGCATAATCTCCTTTGCCATTTCAACAGAGTCCATAAATCAGTTCAGGAAGAAGGTATGCAGTTAAACAATATAGTAAAATTAATAAAATCAGCACTTAGTGTTAGAAAGTGCTGCTGAGTTAATAGAATTCCAGATCAGCTATTATCAGAAGCCTGATTTATTAAGAAAATAAAGATGAACCCACTCCTGGGGAAGAGAACTGCTTAGGAGTAAACGTCTTATAAAATGTGGTAGACACCATTATTATATCTTTGAGGGAAAGGTTTCAGCAGCTCACTAACTGCTGTGAATTGTTCTGCGTTATTTTTGACACTAAGAACTTGACAATAAAGAAATCTGATCCCAACACAGTATGCAGAAGCTTTGGGGCATTCTAAAATGCACTGAAGAGACAAGATTTGCAAGATGTTGCAAATGAATTGTAACTGTTGTCCACCATGCTTCAGTAAATAGCGAAAACATGTTTAGAAGTACTTCAGTACATTTCGAAATGATCTTCCAAGATTTTTCTCAAAGTAATAATTGCGTTAAAAATATTCTTTGCATACCAGTGTGTGTAGCTTCTACAGGAATTATGTTTTCCAAGTTAAAGATAATTAAAAACTTTTTTAATTTAAATTTAGTAGGCTTTTTCAAGTTTTATTTATCGCTAGGCAGAATCTATTACATTATATGCCCGATTTTGCATGGTTATAGCAGTGTACGTTAAAATTATTACTATCAAGTCAGCTGGGCTTCGCTCGCAACTATTATGAACTACTGTATTACTAAGGCGTGGTCATTCGTGATAAAGAAGCACGGAAATAAAATTTTAAAAATGCATATAAATACGATTTCTGCAACCGCTCTCACTGTCTGCTTGTCGTGAACGTAAAAACCGACCAAAGTTTCAAGCATTCTGAAAACTCAGCACTGAACCTGCCGTTACTGCTTCTTAGAAAGTAAAAATTATTGTAAAACACTCAGTCGTCACAGCTGCTGCATTATCTGTAGTAAACTGTGATTCCCTCAATGTAGATGAAATACTGTAAGTAAGATGTTTAGTACATTTCAGAATCGCCATATACTTGCTTACTGTTAAATTTATGAGTTAAAGAAAAACATTATATCATGCATTATGATTCCAGACGTATTTGAGGATTATTTTGCACGTGACGTTGCAACAATTAAGTTCTACTTCATACCATAATGTGACACAAAGGGATTTTTTCCAAATGTGAAATTTTGATAGATTTAAGGATGGCCTTTTTTGAAAGATTTGGAAAAACAGTAAGTAATTTACTGTAACAGATACAACTAAAATCAGTTTAGAGTTGGTTCAGTACTGTTGTGATGTCAAAAAGCCTAAAAAATTTTTAGGTTTCTGTTTATATTTGGTGCTTGTTTTAGGTGTAGGTTTTTTCATTTTTAATGCATATTAGTATATTTTTGGTGCATCTTTTCCTTGTTTTAGTGTATGTTTTGGGTATTTATGTGCATAGTTTAATACCTAAGTGCTTACATTTAACATAACAAAGCCAACTGGCGACCTAGCCAGAACAATAGCACCATCTTTTTACATTAAAAAGAGATGAATTGAGATATTGTGAAATCTACATGACCAGTATTCTTACAACTCGAGATTAACACACTAGATGATTGAGGTTTACCAACAAGTACTAGCTTACACATGAATTTGCGTGGGCTTACCATGCAAAATTGCGAGTAAGCTAGTACTTAATAAATTCCTGGCCCATTTTTACATAGATTCAAAGAATCCTCAATACATGAATTCCATCAAAACTGCTTGAACTGCGAACACACACACACACACACACACACACACACACACACACACACACACACACACATTCATAACTATTATACATAGCCACAAATGTCATACAAAGTTTGAACAAAATTATATTCCAGAAAAAGAGTGGGGCCCCAAACTGATGAGACTTTGCAGGGGGCCTCACAATTCCAAAAATCAGCTCTGTACAGGAGGTGTGTGTCACAGTGTAGTGAAAGTTCCTGGTGGGCTATGGCATTGTACATTGATGCAGCAGTGAAATTGAGAACCACTGCTAACATGTACTGCAGCGAATCAGTCACGTTTGCAACGGCATCTGGCTGTATTTCTGTCTGTGTGGTGATAAATGCTTGCACTAGTGCTGGGAGGCTGTGCACCCAAACAGCACACACCAATCTGTCCAAAACCATGTCAGACTGTGTGAGTCTACGCAGATTGTGCAGGAACTGAGATGGCCTCCTGTCACTGTATTCCTCTTGGCGCAGAAAGTATTGCACCCATTGTTCCTGCCATAATGAAATTCATCAGATTTACCCCACCTTTAGTTGCTTGTATGAAGACTGCACCAGCAGGCGGTGATTATGCCCAGCACATTGGTCGTGAAGTCTTGTGCTAGCTGGCTCACAATGTGTCCAAATTTGGTGAGGTCACAGGTGATTTTATTGCTCAGGAAAACTGCCTCCATTTGGCTGAACCACATGATTGGGCTATCGGACCAAAAGAGCAGCAGCCTAACCAACAGCTCTCCTGTGCTTACCACCACTCCCGTAACAGTGGGAGGCATCAGTGCCACCATGCTTTGTGCAAGGTAGTTTTCCTGAGCTGGCTCCAACAGTGCCATCTTTCTTTAACGCCTAGTTCTCAATGGTTTGTCCACAAACAAATCACAGTTCATATATGACGAAATAAGTTTTACACTGCTCGCCAATGAAAGTTCATCACCACATGTTTAGTCTACTTATCACATTGGGGTCATCAGTAAGTGGGAACATTTTGATATCACGACTTATATGCCAGTCATGCACTTAGCCAGCTTTACTGCCACATCCATGCACTATGTTTAGGGAGGATGCTATGGTGATGGTATGGTGATGGAACTTGGTAAAGTACATGCTTGCCAAAACTGTATTTACTCGACACAAATAATTAAATGAACATCTGACAAAACAAATTCAGTAAGCAATGTGTATTAACTGGCGATTGTGGTAATGGTGTTGCACAGTAGTTCCACTCAGACACTGTCCTGGAGGGTATATATCCCTCAGTGTCTATTAACTGGCGATCGCGATACTTGCACTGCACAGTAGTTCCACTGGAACTCTGTCCTGGAGGGTATAGCCCCCCCCCCCTCCCCTAGTATCTATTAACTGGCTATCGTGGTAGTGGTGTTGCAGAGTGGTTCCACTCGAACACTGTTCCGGAGTGTATATACTCCTCAGTGATGAGTGCTTCGACCAATCACATGACCGCAGAAGAACAATGGACATGAGGCCAGAATGAAGAGAACTTTCTTCATGACAGCGGGGCACCATTTGCGTATGCGACAGAGCAGTAGCAAAAATGAACAGGGAGTGCCAAACTTTCTTCCATACATGTCAGGTAGGAGCTTAGATGGTGCTCGACCCACATGGTCCACGACTTGCGGTGCCGGACTCTGGAATAAGTGTCTTCATGGTACCATAGCCCAGCCCACACTGGCCATTGCTTTTTTGCTGTCCCGCGCCTGTGCACGACACACAGTTGCCAGAATTTTGCCTGGTGGTTAAGTGTGTGCGGCAGTGAATATCTGCCGCAGCTAGCTCATGCCAGCTGTGAGCAGCTCTGATCCATTCACGTATTGCAGCAGCACGACTCCCACAAGTTCTTCCGGAGTTAACAATGATAAAATTTGCGAGTCCTCCCTCGGGCATGGATGTGTGTGTTTGTCCTTAGAATAATTTAGGTTAAGTAGTTTTTTGAAAAAATATGGGCAGATGTGAGTAGTACGGATTGGCGCCATCGATGCAATTGTGATCTCAAATTCATATGCAAATTAATTAAATTGATCAATTAATCATTTCCCATGGGTTGCAGAATGTGGTAAATATAGCTCTCTCCCATTTCTGCTAAGTTTTGACTTAAATTGGGACGATCATAGGTGCAAAGCTGCATGGATGGCGGGGTAGAGTCTGGGGAGCAGTTACAAGATGCATAGGGACTGTCTGAAACCATGTTGGAATTTTACTGTAACACATAGGTTCGAAAAAGGTGACTTGTTTCGAGGAATGAGAGTGTCACGAATATGATGCACTAGTGGATGTAATGATTAAAAGACTTCTCCATAGGATCCAACGTATGTATATGGATGAATGGAAAGATTTGGTTCCAAATTGTATGTATTCTACCGGAAAATGTAACACTAGAGATCTGAAAAGCGAGTGTACATTTCTTATGAGCTCAATCAACACACCATCTACTGTATGTGATCATTCTCAATCAACCATCGCCTATAACGCAGTGGATATTTTGCAGAACCTCGGACGTGACATCAAGACAGAATGCTTACAAATCCTGGAGAAATACCTAGCGGTGGGATGAGGGGCTCGCAAATACTGGCTTCATACTGCGTTCCTTAGCCGAATCACTTTCTAAATTCGGTGATTTTATTGTGAGCTTAAACCATCGGCGACGTGTAACAGCACTGTCTTTCAGTTAATACACACTGCGGCGATGACCATCTATATTAAATGATGAGGTATTTGTGTGGAAAAACCACTTCATTCGAAGGTAATGCCATACCTTCATTTATATGGCTTGTATAGTATGGATATTGTTAGCGATACGTGTAAGCACCTGTAGAACCAAGACCGCATGTGACAGTAACATGGCCGTTGCGATCGTGTTTTTAACATCTGGCAGTTTGTAAGACGATTATGCCCTTCTTTCTAAGACACAGTGGTACCACGTGCAAGGAAAAAACTTACGAGACATGTCCACCCATCGCTGATTTTTCGCTCAGTATTGTTTCGTATTGCCAGCATTCAGTTATTGGTGAAGTATTATACTTAGTAGTAGTAGTAGTAGTAGTAGGGGATGTGACAGATTCGCCCTGAGCAGCAGGCTTATAAAGTATGTGGGTGTTCCGACATGTGCAAGGCAAATGACTATATCCCGTCATAAGGGAAGATATGGATTTGACGTGGAAAACAGCGATAGCCGTAAGAGGAATGAAAGATTTTTACACTGCTTATGGGGGGACAATAATGTGCCCCTTGTATGATTAATAGTTTACTGGATATAGTCTTCCTCTAGTACAGACGACAAAATTTTGTGCAGATCTGTGCAAAGGACTCTGAGCACCAGCCTCCAGCTCCTATGGAGCAAAATGTAATATACTCATTTACAACACACAGTCGGTAATTGTTTTTTGACATACCAGGAGAGAGAGAGAGATGCGGTAAAGTCTTGCAGGAGGTACTATTACAAGGAGTGCTATGACTGGTTAAAGTTTTGAAGAGATAGTTCTCTCAAAACTACACCGATTTTGCTCATAAATCTCTCTCTCGTCTCCTGGACTCATGAGTGTTCTTTTTTATCGTCACAATTGCGTGTTTAAAAAATATAGGTGTGATTTCATGCTTCATAACCTCTAATTATAAAGTAGACGCCACTTGAATTATAGTTTCATGTGGAATATAGAAATGATAGTGGTCTTTTTTCCGACGTATGAGTAGATTTGGTGAAACAGGTTATGATGATCAAATTGCTTACAAAACTAGAACGCAACAATCTGCTGCTGTATGACAGAAACTTTACAGACGTGTCGGAAGAGGTGAGTTGCGCATGAAAAATGTCAAATGTAAGCATGCAGATGGTAATTGGTTTCGATGTAGTGAAAGAGACTTTTAGGAGGTTTTATTACAAGACATACTCCCAGGATTTGTTTTGCAAACACCTGTATGATATAGCATCGCAATGATAAAGCAACACCTGCCATAGTGTACAAAACAGCTACGTCCTATTGAATTGTATAGCTTGTTGTTGTCGAATGTAAAATGATTGTGTTTTTTTCTCGACATGTGAGTTAATGGTGTGAAATATTGTATTCTCTAACGTTATTTCGCCTATCAGAAATGTTTGTAATACACACGTGATCATCTGTGATTGGCGGCGGTGCATTTCGCTGGACGTCACATATTGTATCCTGCACTTGAACGTAAAAATTATACCGATTTTGGTCATAAAAGTAAAAGAAAATGGACTGTGCCTACTTTTGTGGAAAGATGACATTTATTATCGTCGTGATTGTGTTTTCCTTTTTAAATAGTTGCTTAATCATAGGAGTCACATTGATGTTAAATACAAATGCTCGGTGATCGGAACAGTGTGGTGGCCATCTTCGCCGGCCGCTGGTGGCAGAGCGGTTCTAGGCGCTTCAATCTGGAACCGCGCGACCGCTACGGTCGCAGGTTCGAATCCTGCCTCGGGCATGGATGTGTGTGATGTCCTTCGGTTAGTGAGGTTTAAGTAGTTCTAAGTTCTAGGGGACTGATGATCTGAGATGTTAAGTCCCATAGTGCTCAGAGCCATTTGAACCATTGGCCATCTTCCCTAAGAGGTCACGGCTGTCCCTTTAGACAAAAAAGCTGCAGTCGGAATAGACATCATTTATCGCGGTTTTGTTCTGAGGGATGCCGGCGTTGCTCTCTATTGTATGTGTAGCTGCCCACCCAGCAGCACCCCGCATTATACTGAAGATACTGCGGTGTGAGGCTGCGGTCGCTTTAGGCAGAAGGCTTCCTGTTTTGGAAGCAGCAGACTTCTGACATATCCATCTGGGGCGTTCTCTGGAATTTCATTGTTGTTCCAGAGGGGTCCAGTCTTTCTAAGAAATACGTTTAACAGATTGTAAGAAAGAGTTGCATTGATGTTAAATACAATTGTTCTCTCCCATCACAGAATGGCACGCTGATGAAGATGGGGGGGGGGGGGGGCATATCTACTGGGAGTGGTCTCCGGACACAGACCCACTCTGACTGTGGGGTAAAGTGTGGGGGCTCTGTTGCTATTTTTTAGACGAACTAGTTGCACTTGAGGCAGCCGTCCTTTTATCTCTTATTGTCTACTTGACTATACACGCTATTGTGTTGATGTAGGAGCATCGCCTTAAGGCGGCCAGATGCTAGAAGGCCAGTGGCTGCAGAGGGGTGGCAGAAAAACAGCAGAGTGTGGAAAGCCTTGTGTGGCCAGCGGCCAGCATGTACCACGAGGCATTTGTCAGAGCAACTGGCCGTTTGAAAAAGCCTGTGTGCTCCTCATGGGTGGATGGATGGATGGAGGGAGGGGGGGAAGTAGGGGAGCCATGAGGGATGGGGTAAGAAGGCCTCGATTTTCTGCGGTTTTTGATTGTACATCGAGGAGAACGCACGTTTGACTACCATCCCCTTTGCAGTCTTTCAGGACGATGATTTTCCCCAGTACATGTGCTGCATTATGACCCATTTGTTATGAGTGCTAGTTTTTTTAAGGCAATTTCTAAGTGTAATTAGAACTATGACGCATTTTTTTCCCATCAGTTGTGGTATCGTGTATCAGCATTGGGTATCTGGGCTGCAGGGCTGTTTTTTGAGTAGGTGTCTGTAGAGAACTCTGAGGTCATACAATGATAGGTTCTGTATGCTTACAGGTAATACACTTTTTAAACTCCTCTCTGTCCAACACCAGCATCTCGTCAGCTGAACATATTTCCCACCAAAAAAAAAAAAAAAAAGATAGTACCTTAAATCCTAGTCTTTTCTCCCGCCAGCTTGTAGGTGAAGGTGGAAGGTTTTTTTTTTTCAACAAAGTGAAGATTAGAGACCCTAGGCTGGTCAGCCAAATGTCGAGGGGCTTTAACAAAAATGCTTTTACTTGTTCACTTTGCCTACTGGATTGGGTCGTTGGCTCTGGCTGAAGGCCTGTTATGAGACCCAACCTGTTAATTAAAACTGCCCCAGCCGCGCTGCTGCTATGGTCGCAAGTTCGAATCCTGCCTCGGGCATGGGTGTGTGTGATGTCCTTAGGTTAGTTAGGTTTAAGTAGTTCTAAGTTCTAGGGGACTAATAACCACAGCAGTTGAGTCCCATAGTGCTCAGAGCCATTTGAACCATTTTAAAACTGCCCCTTCACTAATTTTGATTAAAATTTAATAATTAAATACTGTTCAGGGAACTGATCACTACTAACAAACAAGGATAGCATTGAACACATTTACTGAACAACAATCTCCCTAACATCGAACTGAACAGTGACATACATTTATAAGTGATAAATTTAAGCTAGTAATGGCAATGGCCCTTAAATTCCAAAACTAACTCTTAAGGTCCGATAACGCATCTGTACTTGTTATTTTCTACACTCTAACCTTGTCAGACGGCATAAAATACGTCAGACAAACCTACTTCAATTATCAAATTTTCAATAAGAGCGTGGCTGGAAAACTGAGCTCTGATAATTACAGGCGTGCGTAATACCGGCTTAAATGCCGAAGCTGGGCATCACATTACCAAATGCAGCGTCGTGGACATGTCAGCAAGCTGCCGATGGCGTCTGCGTCGTCGAGGAGCCTCAATTGCAACAAAATGAATTTATTTTCGCGAACAGGCTTCCTGTTCGTAACTCCTATTCAAAAGCTAATTCTGCTTTCTTTCCAATCGTCTCGCACTCGTTAAGACGGGACTCACCAACCCAAAGGCGGAATCCAGTAACGTCTTTAATAAAGTGTGGCTCAAGGAAATTGCTCTGCTCCTGTATGCTTCGTGTGAGACAGTATTCTCAACCGTAATTAGCGGAATCAGCCTGTCTCTAACAGTAAAACATGACAGTACCCCTAACTGAATACTAGTTTCAGCTGCAGCTGGCGGACTTATTCCAAGTTCTGCACAGCACACTGAAAAGAATTTACTTTCCTACAGTAGAGCCGAAAGCACGGCGTCCGCTCGTTACAGGAGTTAACACGCTTTCACCCTTCTCCAAGATAACAGCTCCAGAAGCTTTCCTCTGCAAAAATCAGCACCCCCACGCTATTTTTCGAGCTGGCCAATCCCATGGCTCTATACCAGCATAGTTCGCTCCCACTATTATTTTCTGGCTTCTTCCAACAAATTAAAACATTCTGCGCCTTACTGCGTCTAGAATGTTCTGGAACAAACTGAAACTCCATTCAAAATTGAACCCACCAATCGTGTCTCTCTGTTCGCCCTCGCGCGGGAAAAGGTAATTGCACTAACTTAACCGCGTTTCTTAGAAAGCCCCAGAAAAGTGGGAAGGCTCCCTTAGGCGCCAGCTCATCTCGACATAGTGGCGTCAACGTAACGTTCAGCGCCAACGTGGCGCCGTCCCTCGAAGGCCTGCCTCTGTTGTGCGCGCAATGGGTGCCTACCTGCTTCGGTGGCGCGTCTCAAAATGGTTCAAATGGCTCTGAGCACTATGGGACTCAACTGCTGTGGTCATCAGTCCCCTAGAACTTAGAACTAATTAAACCTAACTAACCTAAGGACATCACACACATCCATGCCCGAGGCAGGATTCGAACCTGCGATCGTAGCAGCAGCGCGGCTCCGGACTGGAGCGCCTAGAACCGCACGACCACCGCGGCCGGCGGCGCGTCTCCCCCAGTGGGATGCTTTCGCTTGCCGACTCGTAATGGTCGGTTGTAAACTTCCGCACCCCTCTGCCCTGCCTTTGAGCAGTGCCGCTCGCCCGTTCCAGCCAAACTCCGTCAAAATATCACCTGAACCCCGACTTGATGCAACATGCGAATTTCTTAAAGTTAATACGCGTCTTATGCCGTCTGATACTCCCTATATTAATTTCAATAGGCTGATTGCCTGATAAATAACATAATAACCGATATCTAACTCGTCTTTGCAACAATTATTATATTACAGTAAGGTGCCAAATACTGCTACCTTACAAAGGGTAAGTATAGAGTGTGTCTGTCGCTAGTTTCGAGTGGTATTGCGAAATTTTTTCCCAGCAGCATAACCATTCCTCTCTTGCATTTGGACAGTTTCCATGTGTTGTAGGGTGCACTTGTGCTTTCCTTGCAGTAGAATGAGGGTTCGAGTCCCAAAAAGGACACCACCATTTTTAATTTCCCATCAATTCCAAGCGCCTCTTGTGGTATATTGTGTTAGGGGGGTGCACTTGGGCTTTTCGTACAGGATGACCAGGGTTCGAGTCTCCGAAAGGGTACTGTCATTTTGAATTTCCTGTCAATTCCAAACGCCTCTGGTGGTATAATTGTGTTTGGGGGTGAACTTGGGCTTTCCCTTCAGGAGGACCAGCGTTCGAGTCCTGGAAAGTGTACTGCCAGTTTTAATTTGCCCCCAATTCTTGGGTGGGGTATGGAGTGGGACGTCAGCACAGACTAGGGCCAAAGAAATTCCCGCTAAAATTCGAAATTCCCACAAATAGGGTAGGTTAGGGGAGGGGGAGGATCGGGAGGGGCTGGGGCAAACGTGCAGGGTGAGGAAACCACTTGATATCACTGGGGTTGGGGGTGGGCGTGGTCAGGGGCGGGAGTGTGCTTGGTCGGGGGGCGGGGATGGTCGGGGGTGGGGATGACTAATTGATCAATTTATTTAATTTGCGTATCAATTTGATATCAAAATTGCACCGATGCCGCCATCTCCCATTACTGACGTGTGTTGGCACGAGAGTACGAAGTTAATTCGCAGATTACTTTGTTAATGCTTTTCCTTGGTAAATGAGAAAAAAACTAAAATTTTCTCTAATAAGTAATGAAAGAGTAACAGACACCCGACTTTTTTAAAACCGTTTTGGAGTAGAAATGCCCCCTAGGTGTTATATTATTTATCGTACCTCTGTATTCCTTATTTACTGAGTACCAAGTTAGAGGGTCGACGTTCTGGACCGACACAGTAATTAAAAGTAGACCTAAAGGTATGGTTGTCTCACAAAATTCATGGTACATTACAGAAAACGCACGTGGTTCACTAACCACAAACTGCAAAAAACCTAATCTGATTTTGTGTGACAAATAGCGGTGGTTTACGCAATGAAATCGTGGAAACATACACACATATAGCACGCCCTACAAGACCGGTTACCCACTCTATACATAGCAGATATATTGAATCGCCTATTTTGTAGGGTCAACAGCGGTCGTATCTCAGAAGTGTCCTCCCTTTCAGGTAATCTGATGTCTTCGTTTTCTTGTGAACAAAGTACCGACTCATAAATTTGTGACAGGTAGCCGACATTTAAAAGCAACCAAATGGCTGTACGTACGAGGGTTGGAACTTTAATAGTGGCAGTTATTTATTTAAAACTTATGCAAAATAGATATATGTTTCAAAGTTTTATTATCGTTCATAGTAATCACCAGCAATGTGCATAAACAGTTTCTAGCAATGTGGAAGTCTTATGACACAGTTAGCAGCGCTAGCTGTGTTGATAGTTCGAGTGGAACAGTCTTATTGTCCGACGAATCTCTGTAACGGATCTGAAGCCAATCCCATGAAGTGCTTTCTTCAGAAGTCCGCAGAAATAACACCGCTTCTTTCTCTAAGTTGCCATTTTTGGAACATAGCCAGCGACCAGCTTAGAAAAAGAAGCAGTAGCATTTTCTGCAGGACCCACTCACCAATTTCTGGGACTGTGCCCGGTCGCTTATGGCCCAAGTTGTGGCTGATCTGTTCGATCGACGGAGCGTGGAAGTACTGTACCACCCACCCCACTCCAAAGACTTAAGCCCTTTGGATTTCAACTTGATTCCGAAATTGAAGTAAGCAGTTCATGACATTCGCTTCAGAACTGTTACAGACAGTTGTCGGGAATAGACCGCTCCACTCGAAATATCCAGATAACTGGTGCTGTTAGGGCTATCCTATGATTTCCACATCGCTGGCAACGGGTTACGTATAATGCTGGCGACTACTCTGAAAGACAGTAAAGCTCTGAAACTTGTATCTACATTGTATAAATTGTAAGTAAATAGTTGTCATTCTTTAAGTTCGCGCCTTCACATGTATATAACCACGCAGGCCTGTGAGTGTTAAATTTAAACAGTCTTTCATATGGTGTATACAAATCATATACGACGTTGCACTCTCAGAATGATAATATTTTGTTAAAATCCTAGCGGCAACATTTCTTCAGTGTCTCTGTGTTAAAGCCTTTCGAAAGAAGACTGTGACTTGCAGAGCTTAAACCATTGTAAGGAGGCAAGTGTAAAGAGTTTAGGAAAAAATTACGGAGTGGTAATTTAATCGAAAATAATGGCTCTGAGCGCTATGGGACTTAACATCTGTGGTCATCAGTCCCCTAGAACTTAGAACTACTTAAACCTAACTAACCTAAGGACATCACACACATCCATGCCCGAGGAAGGATTCGAACCTGCGACCGAAGCGGTCACGCGGTTCCAGACTGTAGTGCCTAGAACCACACGGCAACACCGGCTGGCAATTTAATCGATTCGTCTGATTTATTTTCTTATCAGTTAAGTTCAGTAAACTTAAGTGTGTATTGTCTCAGTTACGCAAATTTTAAAAATTCGTAGAGACCTGGCAGTGAATGTAATATTGGTACAGTACTATAATGTTATATCTTTGGGCAGTGACAACAAAGTAATTAAACGCAAAAAACAGTTGAAGTGGTTTGTATGATACATTATGACGCATTAGCCTCAATGGGGTTTAACTAGCATATTCTGAAATTAACAGCCATCGAATAGCTATTAAAAAAGGTAAGTCACAAGACTATAGCCATAAATTAATCGAAGACGAGATATTAAGGTAACGGTACTCTTGTTTCATAAAATTTTGCTCTATAACATTGACACCCAGAGAATATTTAATTTGTTTTCCTCTTAGGAAAGAGAGTACGGGGTAAATTTCAATTCTGATTTTTAACAGTTTACGATATTTATTTTTTTAAATAGTTATATCCACGATGCTTATTCTTTCTTGAAATGAATTGGTGCGTACCATCGAAGCTGCCCAGTAGAACAAATGTTAAGTTCACAGCACAAACTGGTGTCAGATCTGATGGGCTCATGTAATGAGTAATCGTGGAATAGACAGAGCAGAAACGTTGCTCATTATTAGATTGTTCTATGACGTTGCTCCGTTAACACTGTTTTACTATTTTTTCTACAACCTTGGTTACTGAATCGTGGGCTGTTAATAAAGGGACTAGTTTCCTCAAACGTCTTGTGAAAAAGACGGCGTCTAGCATCGGATATTTATCTCGATCCGATGTTAATTGGTTCTCTCTTCCAGTGTTGTGACCATTGGCGGAAACGCGAACACAAAAAAGAATGAAACAGGTTTTCCATTAGATTAGCCTCATTTCCTCGATTCTGCGGATAGTGATCTCTAGGTTGTGAAAAGGAGTTAAGAAATTTGCCTTTTATTTAAGTGTCATACGTTATACTCTGTTACACTGCCAAAGTTAATTATAAAATTCGAAAGCTGCCGTGAAGGTATTGTAATTGGTCCAGAAGCTGCGTAACAAAAAAGTCCCTAGGTACAGAGGTTGTTTTTGGTCATACTGTTAAATCTACATGCATACTCCTCAAGCTAACGTATGGTGCGTGGCGGAGAGTATCCTTTACCACTACTAGTCATTTGCTTCCCTGTTCAACTCGCAAACAGAGCGAGGGGAAAACGACTGCCTCTGTACGAGCTCTAATCTCTCTGATCTTATCTTCACGGCCCGTACGCGAAATGTACGTTGGCGGCAGTAGAAGCGTTCTGCAGTCAGCCTCAAATGCCGGTTCTCTAAATTTTCTCAATAGTGCTCCTTGGAAAGATCGTCGCCTTTCCTCCAGTACATCCCATTTAAGCTACCGAAGCATCTCTCTAACACGTGTTGTACGAATCTACAGGTAACAAATCTAGCATCCCGTCTCTGAATTGCTTCGACGTCTTCCTTTAATCCAACCTGGCGAGGACCCCAAACACTCGAACAGCACTCAACAGTGGGTCGCACTAGTGTCCTATATGCATTCTCCATTATAGATGATCCAATAAACCGAAGCTGCCATTCATTCGACTTCCCTACTACAATCCCTACATGTTCATTCCATTTCGCATTGCTTTGCGGCGTTACGCCTTGATATTTAATCGTTGTGACTGTGTCAGGCAGCACACGACTAATGCTATACTTGAACAGGGTTCGCTTTTCCTACCCATCTGCATTAACTTACATTTTTCTACATTTAGAGCTAGCTGCCACTCATCACATCAACTAGAAATTTTGTTTAAGCCGTCTTGTATCCTCCTAAAGTCACTCAACGACGCCATCTTCCCATACACCACATCATCATCAGCTAACAGACGCAGACTGCTGTTTACCATGTCTGCCAGATCACTTACGTATACTGAAAACATGTATTAAAGCTTTGCACTATTTTCTTGAGAAAAGAGAAATATGATTAATTTGCAAAAAAGCGTTTTTTGTAGAGGTCTCAGTACTATATTCAGCTCTTTTAACAACAGATCTAATTCATTACAACGCGCGTTTGAATTCCGAAAATACTATCCCAGTAACTTAAGTTTTCGCAAAAAATGATCCCTTAACTCGTTGTGAAATGAAGTATACATAAAGAACTAGTTTCATTCATTTTTGGAATCACTTTCAGTATTAATTACGCACACTATAAATGTAACCGAAGTAAGGTGCTTCATTAATACCGTGGCTTGTGGTTTCCATTTAAGATTTTGACCTACCACTAGTTCCAGAAATTTAGATTTTCTACATCTTGTATTTCAGCATTATAGTAGATTATTTCATAGCTTGTGTTCTTCTATGAGAAGTGCAAAAAAGTACTAACTCTTGTAAAAATTTAATAATAATTAATTTTACGTCGTTCACCAGCTATGGCTGACGGACTGTGGCAAGAGTACAATAACCACAATCAAACGGATACCGTATTACAGTAAACTATGATACTAAAATGGATGTTATGAAACATATTGAAATTAACAGCTGTATTACAATATTCTTTATAATAATAACACAACTATAAAATCAATGTTAGAACATACTGCAGTTGCTGCTGTTGTCAAGCACAGAGTCGTAGCTCAGGTAGACACAATTCTATTTCTGAGAAGAATTCTTCAATAGTGCACAAAGGCTGCTCTTATAATTTACACGAAATTGTAGTTCCATATTGTTTTCGTTGATAATGACTGAATGACCTTAGATAATGCATTAAATACACTGCCCGACCAACAAAGTGAAGCACCCAGAAGACGTGATCTGATGTCAATATAAGTTCGTACGCATACAAACCACTGAGAGGTATGGAATGACGACAGCTGCAATTCTCTGTGAAAGCTAGAACGGCCACTGTAGTCTTATTAACATTACCTGATAGTTGAACTTCCCTCGCTGGGGCTGCTTTCCTCGAATCAGAGCGCTCAACGCTATGCCAGAACCGTTTGCCGTTGCCAAACTGCCACAACATTTGGTCAGTTCACTTCCAGTTCCGTGTCCGGCATTCTTTCTTCCTGTGTTTGGATCCAGAATCATAGGTCTGACACTTTTATTTCGTATTTCATCACACATCATAACCACACACACACACACACACACACACACACACACACACACACAACGACGCTACTGAAATATTTAACATTTTATACATAGCGCTAATCAAACACTGCTGGATATTTTCGCACAAGCGTCACATATACAGTTGTCACAAACACAGAATCACCCTAACGTTAGATAAGCTGTGTACGGCATTACGTGAAGCCGAATTTATTAAGACTGAGATTTATCATTTCGACTGGACCATCAAATTCATAAAAGCAACCACTGCATACAGGGATGTGGTGTGGCACAATGGTTAGCGTATTCGCCATATGTTATAAAGATCGTAGGTTTGAATCTCATCAATGACAGCGGATTTTTTTTTTACTTCTAAATCCAGCCGAAAGAGTTTATTATTCTCATTCACGTAATTGATGTAAATGCATTTTTTATTTATAATTCTTTGTCACGTAATTTTTCATCATCTTATTGACTTTTTTGTTTGCTTTTATTTTTCTTCCTTTCATTCCTTTTTTATTTGGAATCGGCCTGTGTTGCGTATAATCTGCAACGAATTGCCAACGTGGACTGGCCAGCGGTTGGTAACGTGGCAGCTCGTGTAACCAGTGTGGCGATAGATTCAGGTAACCAGTGGTAGCGAGAAATTATAGTTTGTTTTTGCGCTGAAGTTGACCGCCGTTTTCTCAGATATTTGCATATCACGAGGTTGTGGTTAGCTTAGGACACGAGCTGAAATTCAGAGCTACAAAACGCTCCGTCTGCCACAGTTCATTCATTGTTCACTTTAAATCAGCAGTCGACAGAGCGAGTCTCACATTTTCGACATAGCTCGCGGTAGCTACTTCCAACATTGCTCCACATTACACATTAACAGCATTTGTGAGGTCTGATGGCCAAATCGTGCAATATCTTGATTTGTGGGACATTTGGAAGTGACAGTGACCTGATTCTTGACTACATAACTACATGAAGGCAGGCATACTTATTGCTCGGGTTCTGATCAATCATATCTGACAAGCACGTGGAAAGATCTCCCTATTGTGCACCAAGCACACGTAACCCGTTAACATCTGCGCCTGCTACCTGACAACAAATAATGGACTCCCCACAACCATCTGTGTCATCCTACACCGTTGGTTGGAGACTAGCAGCAGCCGGACTAGGGAATGTGTTTGCACCACAACACGAACTGTTGCATGTGTAGTAGCGACATGACTGGGAAGCATGGAATGACAGCCTATTACGTTGCATTGTGTTCAGTGATGATCCATAGTTTTGTACTACCCTGGATGACCATTGGTGGCAAGTAGGGTGGCGACCTGGGAAGGCACTGCGGTGTCACTCCTGGAACACTGTGTGGGGACCGGGACCCATTGGGTACGACTTCGGGTAATGACTGGTGGTACGGAGAGAATGCTGATGGCATAACATTACAACATGGACTTCCTGCATCATCATGAGTTACCTCACATGCATCGGTATCATGGTGCTGTTTTTCAACAGAACATTGCTTATCCAAAGATAGTTCGTGTCTCTATGAATTGTCTTATGATGATGAGATACTCCCATGGCCAGCAAGATCCCCAGAACGTCTGTTGGACCAACTCGAATGTCAACTCCGCCGCAGTGCAAGTGTCCAGGATGTCAAGGACCAATTAGAACACTTGTGGACTTCTTTGTGCCTGGAGAGGGTACAATGGTTTTTTAGCACCCTTGCCTATCAAACCAGTGCATACATCCAGGCCAGAGGGCTTCAACGTCATACTTAGATAAAATGGCGTACAACATCGCGAAGTTCTTTGTAAATCTGACTAGATTTTGTAATCATGGAAATAACATCACATACCCTGTCAACCTGTGAAGTTTCATTTCGTTTCCTGCTCCTCTTTTGGGCGCTTCACTTTCTTTGCCAGGCATTATAATGTTAGAGCTACAATTTCGAAGCCATTTTTGTTAATCAACATTAATCTTTGTTAATCAACATCTTGGCCGTCTGTACTGTCTTTATCTTGAGTACTGTATTGACGAACTTCATTTATCTTTCTGTAGGTCTCATGATTTGTCTGTGTTTGAATGGAGTAGTTGAAGAAACATTGGCAGAAAACAGAACTAATCTAGAAAAATTGGTTTACATTTTTTTATATATATATATATATATTTTTTTTTTTTTTTTTTTTTTTTTTTTTTTTTTTTTTTTTTTTTTGCTTGAGGTATGACCCTCATTTTGCAGTAAAAGCACATTCCATCAGTCTGAAGAGTGGCCACACAACAGCAGCTCATGGGTGATGAACAGCCTGAACGACACTGCCTTTTGAGAACAAAGTTGTATCATCTGCGACCTGCAAGATGTGTCCATTGGATCCTGTATCATTAACGAAATTCAGGAACGACAGAGGCCCTTTTATGGATCACTATGGCACACCGTGTTGTAACTTATTTTCACCTGGGTCTGCTCCTTGTACTGATACAATGTGCCAGCTTTTATTCGGGCAGGATTTGAGAGTTTGCAGAGCAGCTTCCACACTACCATCCATGCCTTTTCAGTTTCATGAACAGGGCATAATGTTTGATATAATCGAATACCTTACAAAGGTCACAAAATACCAGTGTTATAGACTCTTAGTCCTCAAGACCCTGAGGTACACTTTTTACTAAATCAAATAATGCTGTTGTCATTAAACTGCCATTCTGAAAGCGTTGTGCTGTGCATCATACAAGTGGTTATTTCTTCCAAAATATCATAAGAGTTCTTTTGTTATGGATTCGCATCACCTTCTCTATAATCCATTCATTATAAGAATAAACCTGATGTAAACAAACACAGTCTGGAACCGCATGACCTGCCTCGGGCATGGGTGTTTGTGATGTCCTTAGGTTAGTTAGTTTTAAGTAGTTCTAAGTTCTAGGGGACTGATGACCTCAGAAGTTAAGTCCCAAAGTGCTCAGAGCTATTTGGACCAAACAAACACAAACTCGATGATTGGTCAGAAGCCGTAGCACACATACACTGGTGTTATTACGCTCTTGGAAGAAGGTCCTACTTATGTATTAGATATCTTATTACTAAGTTACGTTAAATGAAACGTTAAGATATTCAAATGTTTTAACAGCCATAAACGTTTTTCTTAATCACACTTTATCTATGTAGTTTTTATTTCAAAAATCGTGTACAGGCACAGCTTCTGCAGTGTTGTGCTCTGATTGTCGCACTGTTAATGCGCAGCATGAAAATGGCTGAGGCTGCTTTCTGTTCCGTAGTGAAACACGCGCGTGGAACATCGTTAATAAGTGCCAACAAGTAGGCTGCCCTTACTGTTTCTCATAACTTTACAGAGATAACCGGCATAGAAATTTTCGCAGCGTTGTGTATAATGTAGTTGATAACAAACAGACATAGCGCCGTCGGTATCGTAATGGGACATGAACCAAATGCGGTTATTCGTGCGTTGGATCAAATCTCCCCAGTATCATTTTTTTTCTCGTTCAATTTGAAATACCTGCATCTCGTAATTATAAAACGCACCAACACTTTTTATGAATAATGCACGTCTTCTAATTTGTAATTACATATTGGACGCGAAATTCCTGTTTCCAGTTCAAATACAAATTCTTATTTATCTATTTTTTATGAAAGACTGTTCATAAAAGTTGTTTAAATTAAGAAAACATAATTTAATTTTTTAATTCAAAAATGAAAAACCAAATCCTTTTTATTTGGACTATGTCCATAATTTTATACCACCGAGGTAGAGAAGTATTGTAGAAACATGAAAAACAATCATTTTCACACCATTGAGTTCAAAAATGGTTCAAATGGCTCTGAGCACTTTGGGACTTAACTTCTGAGGTCATCAGTCCCCTAGAACATAGAACTACTTAAACCTAACTAACCTAAGGACATCACACACACCCATGCCTGAAGCAGGATTCGAGCCTGCGACCGAAGCGGTCGCGCGGTTCCAGACTGTAGCGCCTAGAACCGCTCGGCCACCACGGCCGGCTATTGCTAAGTCGATGCGCGCGTAACGCACAGCACAAAACGTACCCTTACTATCGTACTTGACAGTACACGGCACGTTCTTTCACTAATAGCGTTTTTACCATATGTACATGAGAGGATTCGATGAGACTCAGCCGCTGTTTTCTTCATATTGAAACAAAACAGTAACACCTCCCGCAAATGAAAATTAGGCTCGTAAACTGACATTTTCAATCAACTTTATGATGCAGACACAAATCGACTAATGTTTGAATGAGGTAATGTTGAACGAGGTCTAAGCTAACTGCCTGACGTCTGCGATCTGTTTCTTTCGATCGCTACTTACCATTGTCGCCACCTATCGGCAAACGGCGGAAGCAAAGTTGTACACCTTGTGTTAAATTCAACATGTTACGAAATGAAGCTCGAAAACATATGCAAACATATGTTCATTCACACTTCGATAATACTACCGCATGCAACCTTCTTAAAAAAAAAAAAAACCATGCGTCCTCTCCTCAATTTCTTGCAAAATAATTTCATTGACTGCAGCATCCTGTCCTAATTTTTAGCTACTTCCATTAATTTTCCTTATCCTCTCCCGAAACTGTTCCACAGGTTCCGTACTTCTCTTAGTTATTGCCGTAAATTGTTTCCTGTAGTGCCTGGCACTACTTCGTTTCAAGCATCTCTGAATTAACCATTCTTTAAATTCTTCGGATGTTGTGACTCCCTTAAGAGCTTCTGTATATCCTATATAAGTTCTAGCTTCTCCTGTTAGTCTCAACACTCAGTAATTCCTTGTCAGAGCAAGCTTCCATCTCAGCCAGGCTCCCACAAAGGCCTGCACATCCTCGGCTGCCTTACCAGAAAAAGGAGCCGATGATACAAGTATAGCTAACACACCCAACGGACAAGAATTAACTGGTGAAATTGTAAATGATGTTTTTCAGAAAATCATTAAATGGTTCTCTGCAAATGGGCTCTCATTAAACTTTGACAAAACACAGTATATACAGTTCCACACAGTAAATGGAATGACACCATTAAAAAATATAGACTTCGATCAGAAATCGGTAGCTAAGGTAGAATATTCAAAATTTCTAGGTGTATGCATTGATGAGGGGTTGAACTGAAAAAAAAAAACACACTGAAGATCTGCTGAAACGTTTGAGTTCAGCTACTTATGCTATTAGGGTCATTGCAAATTTTGGCGATATACATCTCAGTAAATTAGCTTACCACGCCTATTTCCATTCTCTGCTTTCGTATGGCATCATATTCTAGGGTAACTCATTATTGAGTAAAAGAGTGTTCATTGCACAAAAGCGTGTAATCAGAATAATTGCTGGAGCTCATCCAAGATCATCCTGCAGACACTTATTTAAGGAGCTAGGGATCTTCACTGTTGCATCACAATATATATATATATATATATATATATATATATATATATATATATATATATATATATATATTCACTTATGAAATGTTTTATTAACAATCCAAATGAATTCAAAAGTAATAGCAGTGTACATGGCTACAACACTAGGAGAAAGGATGATCTTCACTACTCAAGGTTAAATCTAATTTTGGCTCAGAAGGGATTAATTTACGCTGCCACAAAAGTCTTTGGCCACTTTCCTAATGGCATCAAAAGTCTGACAGGTAGCCATATAGCATTTAAAAGGAAATTAAAAGAATTTCTGAATGGCAACTCCTTCTACTCATTAGATGAATTTTTGGATATAGTAAGTGGGTAATTTCCCCACCCCCACACACAAAAAAAATTTAAGTGTCATGTAATATTTGTGTGATGTAATATCTTGTATAGACACCTTTTATTAACGTGACACGTTCTACATCATTACGAAGTGTCGTATTCATGGTCTATGGAACAAGTACTAATCTAATCTAAGTTTGCCACTGACAAATCTACACCCCGTTGTAACGATTGCGCTTGTACCAACTCACTCAGTTCTGTATCATCTGCTTTTAATTGTGCTACCTTTTCCAACAATATGCATACTGTCTCCGGCTCTGACAGACCTTGCATCTTAGGTTCTATCGAAACTTTGTCCTTGACAACACTCAGTTTGAGAACCAACAGTCACAAGACAAGAAAACAAAATACATTCACTTAATCCTCAATATAACCATGGGTCATCTCGACTCCTGTCATTGCTTACCCATGTGCCCCTAGCAGTTACATATATAACATTTTACTGGAAATGATTCCGTACATGGTGCTGAGGGGACCGCAAGGTTATATTGTGCACGTCTAACAGGCACTAACCAATCGTAACTTCCATTACCTCTAAACCTAGACAAATACACTGTTTCTTTAATAGCAATAAAATACTCTTTACAAAACGCACGACCGTCTGACCTTTTCTCCATGACCAACATATAATCAAAATTTTTCGGTTTCACCATGCTGTAGGTTGTAGGTTCAGACGTTGATCTAAGAAGGCGACATCAGTGAGTTAACATCAGTGTTAGATGACCCATGGAGCGTGAAATGAGACGTCACGACTACAGTAGATTTGTTTGATTAACTTGATTCCAGCCCTCGGCTCTGTAGTGCATTAGGAATAGCTTGGTGGAGACGTCCAACTGCCTCTCATATCAAACAATAGACGTCTGGCATTGTTGACAGCTGAAAGAGCGAGGCTGAGCGTGACGTCACTCGAATGCCGCTGTCAGCGACATCTCTAGCTGTGACTGTGATGACAGCACAGCAGTGCTCTTCTACAGTTTTGTTCACCCTTTGAATGTCTCCCTCATCCCTCTTCCTTTGCGTATGTGGAAGAGCTCCCTGTAACTGGGTCATCCCACTCCTTAATTTCTCGTACGCTCCATGTACTCTCTCATATATCCCAGCACTTCCTTTGAGTATCCACTGCCTTTCCATTCCCTGACGGAATTTGTCGAATGCTTCTTCCAGTCTTCTCACTTCGTTACGCATCTCCTATGCGTTGAATACGACCTGTATCATCCAACAATGACTAGTGATAACTACGTCTTCCTACTTGGAGAACAGCATTGCCCCCCTCCCTTCGAGGTGCCGGTTCCACTTTTATTATGCTTCACCTTGCCGAAGATCAGTAGTCCCGCTAGGAACCACATCATCTTGCCTTCCGTCCACCTCACCTACGGCAGGAATACCTATCACTTTCCTCCCCCTTAAATTACTTGTTGCTCCTCAGCTGCTTATACTAATTACACTAAATCTATATCTAACCTAAAGAAAATTAAACGACTATCTCCAAGGCCTTGATCCACACAGTTTCCTCATTACCGTTTCTTTCGTAACCTGTTGTTTATATTCTAATAACTTTCTTCTCATTTTCCTTTTCCGGGCCGCACCTCCTATCCCTGGGTTAACTTCCGGACTCACTTGAAAACGTTTCAGCCGTCCTACATGCACAATTGTCGTTCTCATCGGCAATTGAATCTTGACATTTAATTGTAACATAGTCTGTACTACTTCTTGTTTACGTCCCACCACTTCTTCCGGTTTCTCCAGCGCTAGTGTATTTGCCCTCCGTGCTCTTTTCCAAATTTCCCTAATCACTCTGGCAAATTCCTTAACAGACTCTCCAGTCTTCCCTTTCTTTGTCTTACATGGTGACGGCATTTTACGACCATATACTATTTCATACGGCGATGCCCTGTATTCATATGCTGTTTTGAGTTGTAGGCAGAGACGACATACTTCAAATAGACATCCTAGTTGGTGTATTCAATAACTCACACAATTTCTGAAACAGATCTGACATGAAGTTCGTTCGCCTGGTCCATTACTATTGTTTCAGGCACTCCAAACTTCAGTATCCAATTATTCACAAGTGTCACTACTGCTGCCTACTGGTTTGGTATCACGACAGTTTTTACGTCTCATGAAAAATGATCTATGATTGTATGTGCTCATTCCCTCTCGGTGAATCATTGAATGGGCGTAAAACATCAGTCCCCAGAAATTCGAATGGCGCTAATGCGTCAGGTAACCTCTGCAGTGGTACTCTAGTTCAACACAAATTCGCTCTCTGTGCACTATATGCAATTCTACACTTACTAGTTTACGTCCGTCTGCCTACTCCTCCACCTATACCTTTCTGCTACTCTTCTGTTATTAGATCTGCAACCTCCATGACCTGCCAATATGTGATCATGAGCTTCTTGTAGCATTCTATTCCTTAGCTTTGCTGGTAGCCCTACCCGCGGTCACAACTTGGTTTGTCTGCATAGCAGCCCATCCTGTATACAAAACTGTTACTGCTTAAAACACTGCTTACATTCGTCATCCGCTCTCTGTGCAGTTTGCCGTCTCTTATACTCATTACCTCCAATTTGTACAAATAATACCGCTACTTTTGTACGTAAGGCATCCACATCTCCATGCTTCTTCTCAGTTTTATGCGTAACTTCGAAATAAAATTCACTTAATCGTACTACCATTGCGTCAACCTACTAGAAGGAGCCTGTAACCCCCATGACAACCATTTTAATGCATATGGTCCGTTATTACTCTAAACTTTTTACTGCACAGATAACATTTCAAATATATGATTCCAAAAATAAGACTTAACATCTCTTCCTCCATTGTGGAATTATTTCTCTGCAAAATTTAGCTGTCTTGATGCGTAAGATTACGAAAGTTCTATGCCTTCTACCTCTTGTGACAACACAAAGCCAAGTACACGGATTGATACATCACGTGATAAATCAAATTCTCTGTTAAAATCCGAAACTACCAACATCGGAATTGATGTTTAAAGCTTCTTTCAACTCCTCAAAAGCATGCCGGCACTCTTCTGACTGCATAAATTTAATACCCTTTTTTAACAACTGCGTCAGTGTCCTGGCAATATAGGCAAATCCTTTTACAAACTGACGGAAATAGTTCGCAGCTCCTAAGAACGTTTTCAACTCCTTTATAAATTCGGGTACAGGAAATTCATGTACAGTTCTAATTAATCTTGCATCTGTCTTAATCCCATTTTTACTTATAATATGACTAGGTAAGCTAGCTCTTCCGTCACAAAATTAACACTTTCCTGTACTTCGCTGCTTTTACGCTTAGGAATAATTCCCTTAATCACTGCATATGCTGTTCTATAACACTCCCATGGACAATTATGTCATGGAGATACACTAAACATTGCCGTGGTTTTAAACCTCTGAGTACTCCGTCCAATAATCTCTGAAACGTTGCAGGTGCATTTTTTAATATGAATGGCATTTTTCTGAGGTGGCAGTGTCTCCATAGTGCTGAAAACGCTTTTTTGTGTCGATCCTGTAGTGCAACCTCTATCTTGTGATAACCATACTTCAAACCATTGTTGAAAAATATTTGCATTGCTATAAGTGGTCCAAGATTTCTGTGAGGTTTGTGAAAGGGTAGGCGTCTGTTATTGTTTTCGCATTTAGATGTCTGCAATGACAGCAAAACCTATGTTTTCGCGTTCCATCCGTGGCCATTTAGGAAAAAATAAATCCTTAAATTACAAAAGTCATTTTTCCGTCCGTTTCCTATTGCTTCCCTTTATATGCTTCACTTTTCCTCGTAATACAGTTTCAATGGCGTTCGGCGATTTTCCGTGGTTGACACCCCATGTCTCCCATTCTTCTTTCTCCAGGATATCCATATTAGCGATTAACAACCCCTTCGTTAATCCTATGTCCTCTGTGCTAAAATTGTCTATAAAAACAAATACCTTCTTTTTACCCTTTATTTCTTGTACACATGCAATACCTCCTTTAACTAAGCAACCCACCTCATCTAATACTATTTCTCTTCTAACAGTTCCACCACACACAAAATTCCCACCGGCAAGCTACACTCCTGGAAATTGAAATAAGAACACCGTGAATTCATTGTCCCAGGAAGGGGAAACTTTATTGACACATTCCTGGGGTCAGATACATCACATGATCACACTGACAGAACCACAGGCACATAGAGACAGGCAACAGAGCATGCACAATGTCGGCACTAGTACAGTGTATATCCACCTTTCGCAGCAATGCAGGCTGCTATTCTCCCATGGAGACGATCGTAGAGATGCTGGATGTAGTCCTGTGGAACGGCTTGCCATGCCATTTCCACCTGGCGCCTCAGTTGGACCAGCGTTCGTGCTGGACGTGCAGACCGCGTGAGACGACGCTTCATCCAGTCCCAAACATGCTCAATGGAGGACAGATCCGGAGATCTTGCTGGCCAGGGTAGTTGACTTACACCTTCTAGAGCACGTTGGGTGGCACGGGATACATGCGGACGTGCATTGTCCTGTTGGAACAGCAAGTTCCCTTCCCGGTCTAGGAATGGTAGAACGATGGGTTCGATGACGGTTTGGATGTACCGTGCACTATTCAGTGTCCCCTCGACGATCACCAGTGGTGTACGGCCAGTGTAGGAGATCGCTCCCCACACCATGATGCCGGGTGTTGGCCCTGTGTGCCTCGGTCGTATGCAGTCCTGATTGTGGCGCTCACCTGCACGGCGCCAAACACGCATACGACCATCATTGGCACCAAGGCAGAAGCGACTCTCATCACTGAAGACGACACGTCTCCATTCGTCCCTCCATTCACGCCTGTCGCGACACCACTGGAGGCGGGCTGCACGATGTTGGGGCGTGAGCGGAAGACGGCCTAACGGTGTGCGGGACCGTAGCCCAGCTTCATGGAGACGGTTGCGAATGGTCCTCGCCGATACCCCAGGAGCAACAGTGTCCCTAATTTGCTGGGACGTGGCGGTGCGGTCCCCTACGGCACTGCGTAGGATCCTACGGTCTTGGCGTGCATCCGTGCGTCGCTGCGGTCCGGTCCCAGGTCGACGGGCACGTGCACCTTCCGCCGACCACTGGCGACAACATCGATGTACTGTGGAGACCTCACGCCCCACGTGTTGAGCAATTCGGCGGTACGTCCACCCGGCCTCCCGCATGCCCACTATACGCCCTCGCTCAAAGTCCGTCAACTGCACATACGGTTCACGTCCATGCTGTCGCGGCATGCTACCAGTGTTAAAGACTGCGATGGAGCTCCGTATGCCACGGCAAACTGGCTGACACTGACGGCGGCGGTGCACAAATGCTGCGCAGCTAGCGCCATTCGACGGCCAACACCGCGGTTCCTGGTGTGTCCGCTGTGCCGTGCGTGTGATCATTGCTTGTACAGCCCTCTCGCAGTGTCCGGAGCAAGTATGGTGGGTCTGACACACCGGTGTCAATGTGTTCTTTTTTCCATTTCCAGGAGTGTAGATTCAGCACTGATCAAAAATGATTTCCCAGTACCCTCAGGTACACAATAGTGCAACTCAAATCTTAATGTAATCTACACCTACGTCTACATATATACTCCGCCAGCCACCAAGCGGTGTGTGGCGGAGGGCACTGTTCGCGCCAAAGTCATATTTGCCCTCCTCTGTTCCACTCGCGGATCGCGCGAGGGAAGAACGACTGTGTGAACGCCTCAGTGCGAGCTCTAATTTCCTTTATCTTTGAATGGTGATCATTGCGCGATTTGAAAGTTGGTGGCAATAATATATGCTCCACATCCTCGGCGAAGATCGGATTTTGGAATTTAGTGAGAAGCCCCTTCCGTTTAGCGCGTCGTCTAATACAAGTGTGTCCCACTTCAAACTTTCTATGAGATTTGTAACGCTCTCGGGATGGCTAAATGTACCAGTCACGAATCTTGCCGCTCTTCTTTGGATCTTCTCAATGGCTTGAATCAGAACCAACTGGTAAGGGTCCCATACAAACGAACAGTACTCTAAGACTGGACAAACTGACGCATTATAAGCAATTTTCTTTGTTGAAGAACTGCATCGCTTCAGGATTCTACCAATAAACCGCAATCTAGAGTTCGCCTTGCCCATTACTTGTGTAATCTGATTAGTCGATTTGAGATCATTTCGAATAGTCACACCTGGATACTTGACGGATGTTCCCGCTTCCAAAGACTGGGCATTTATTTTGTACTCTTACATTAATGGGGATTTTCGCTTTGTTATACGCAGTAGGTTGCACTTACTAATATTGAGAGATAACTGGCAGTCATTACACCACGCATTTATTTTCTACAAATCTTCATTGATTTGTTCACAACTTCCGTGTGGTACTGCTTTTCTGTAGACTACAGAATCATCGGCAAACAGTCTAATGCCCCTGTCAATACCATCAACCAGATCGTTTATGTAAATCGTAGAAAGCAGCGGACCCATCACGCTGCCCTGGGGCACACCTGATTTTATGCTTGTTTCTGTTGAAGTCTCCCTGTTCAGGACGACATGCTGCTCTCCGTCTGTTAGAAAACTTTCTATCCAACCGCACATGTCATTGGATAGACCGCAAGCGCGCCCTTTTTGGAGCAAGCGGCAGTGCGGAACTGAGTCGAACGCCTTTCGAAAGTCGAGGAATACGGCATAAACCTGGGAGCCGGTATCTAGAGCCTGGTGTATATCATGCACACAGAGGGCCAGCTGTGTCTCGCATGACCGCTGTTCCCTAAAACCGTGCTGATTTCTGCAGATGAGCTTCTCAGAGTCTAGATAGGTCATTATGTCTGAACACAAAATATGTTCCATGATCGGTCGTGGTTCAGTCCGTTCGTCTTTCGCAACATCACTACACTGGCAACGACTTCATCTAACTGAAACATTTCCCCATCAAGTTTCACCCTACGTTGCTGAAGATTGATTATGGCACAATGCTGGTATAAGAAATCTAATCCTAGAATCATTTCGTAGCCCTCACTCACATTTGTCACAATCTCTACACATTGTTTAAATTGAACTGTACCCAGGCAAAAGTCTATGACCACCGATCTGAATGGTGTGACATCTTTGTCCCCCGCTCCACGCAATCTGTACCATGGTGGACTCCATTGCTTACGTTTCACCCTGTCATTACTGACGACCGACACATGCGCCCATTTGTTCAATAATCACCTGCAACCCTTTTCTCCTACTATCCCTCTTATCGCACATTCCACCTCTGCAAACGATTTCGTAGTATCCAATCTTACTGGGAATGACTATAGGTGGACTTGGGATTCCCATTGGCATTTAACACCTTGTTTTTCTCCTGTGCTCTACGTCTAAATCTATTACTTCCTCTTACTCACATCACCCGGAGGCTGGCGATACTGCCATGATTCCTATCTGCAGGCAATTTACGTTCATTGCGCCTATTCATGTACTGTTTCTGCATTCAAGAACCGTTTAGGCAGCATAAGCAAAATCATCACATTATTCAGTACGTCTCCTAGGACTGAAAAAATGCTGAAGGATAAAGTATTACAGGTTAACGTCAAAGCGAGAGGTTCAAGACTTATGAAATTCTGTGAGTCCCTGTGGGTTTGTAAGACTGGATGCAATTTCCTTATTTGTTGAACTACTTTCTCTTGTCATTGTATCTTTGTCTGAAACATAAAAATTCACAGACACAAAAACTTCAAGTCAAGCATTTTCATCTTGGAAGCAAACCGATGTTATCAGTGATTGTGTCAAGTTTTAAACCTGTCACAGGGTTTGGCCATTTTACTGCAATCGAAACAGATGCTTTCTGAAGTAGTGGAGGAAGAGCCTCATCCAGATGTAGTTGAAAGTATTTTGAAGCGGAATATTAGCTTAAAGAAAAAAGATAGGTCGGGATCAAATCAGAATAGGAAAAGAAGAATTCTGTTTCTAGGTAGCAGTCATGGGAGGTGTGTAGTCCAGCAGCTTCAGAAGAAATTAGGTGAAGGGTACAAGGTCACAAGTTTTGTGAAACCAAGTGATAGCTTTAGCTAGGTGACAGAAGACTTAGGTCAGCTGTGCAGGGACTTTGAGAAGGAAGATCAGGTAATTATAGTTGGGAGAGCAGAAAACAGCCTGGTAACCTAGATATAATTGGAGCAGAAACTGGGCACACAAATGTGGGGTTTGTGGAGGTCTTTCGATGACACGATCGGCCCTGGGTAAACCCTGCTGCAAGGAATGTTAACACTGTGCTGAAGGATGCTTCAGACACCGGCAAAATCTCACACAAGTGTTGTTCCAGTTGATCCTGTTAGTAGGTGCGGGTAGACAACATACAGCCCACACCTAATTAAGGAGTGGAAAGATAAGTTAACTTCTCTATTGGCAGATACTGTAAGGGGTGCCACAGCATTCAAGGGATGATCCTTGTGGTTAAAGGGACCAGGCAGATAGGTTTTTTAGGTTAAAGCCAGACAGACAGTAATCAAGAAAAATAGAGTAAAAGAAGCTTAATGTACAGTAAATAGGGATAAGGCTCAGGGTAGTACCAATTTACTTCATCAAAATATCAGGGGAATAAAAAATAAAGTAGATGAGCTGTTAGTGTATTTATATGATCACAAAAATAAGAATGAGACTGATGTACTTTGTCTGTCTGAACACCATGTAACTGTGGGAATGGAAAGTGTCTGTATAAATGGGTCTAATTTAGCATCCTAGCATGGATAAAGGGGGAGTTGCCATTTATACAAAACAAGGGTATAAGTACAAAACTGTACACGTAAGCAAATTTCATGTCAATCAGCACTTTTGAAGTTTTTGTGTGTGAACCACAGGTAGATAATGTAAGTGTTGATATTAGCAATAGTGTACAGGTCCCCATTAGGAGATTGGGAGCAATTTATAGAAATTTTGACTTCCTATTATGCTGTCTGTCAGATAAAAAAAAGTTATTCATCTGTGGTGATTTCAATGTAAACTTTCTAAGCAATACTACAAGGAAAGTGAACTAAAAGTGTTATTAATAACATATAACTTATAGTCAGTGATCAATTTCCCTACACGTATAGCTTGAGGCAGTAGCACTCTAATAGATAATGTATTTGTACAGCAAGAGGATGTAAGACTAACACATGCTTTCCCTGTGATAAATGGATTATCAGACCATGATGCTCAACTGATTAACTTACAAAACTTAGCAGGATGTACAGTTCAGAAACTATTAAGTAAAAGTGTAAGACTGGTCAACGTGGTACCCATAGAGCACTTCAGAGAAAGTTTAAGAAATGTTAATTGGGAAGATGTATATAATGAGACAAATGCTAATGATAAAAATGCAATACATTTCTTGATAAATTTATATCCCTTTTTGAATACTGTTGCCCCAAGAAAGTTACTAAATGTAACGCCAAATAGTTTTCAAAGAAACCTTGGATCACTACAGATATTAAAGTGTCTTTTCAGAAAGAAAAAGAAAATTGTATGAGACAGCAAGAATTAGTAAAGACACCTAAGTAATTTTACACTATAAAAATTATTGTAACATACTGAGAAAAGTTGTCAGAAAATCAAAAAATACTCGTATTAGGGATGAAATTAACAACCCAGGCAATAAAATCAAATCAGTATGGAATGTTGTTAGGAGACAGACAGGAAAAGTAAGCACTGAGGTATGTAGTATTACTATTAAACTGAATGAGACTATCTTAACCAATTGTACACAAGTAGCAAATATATTTAACAAACCATTTCTTAAGTGTAGGTGAAAAAATTGCTGAGAATAACTCAAAAGGAAAAGCCAGTCAATATATGGGAGAGTCAGTTTTGAGAAACCCTAGTCAGATTAATTATCATCTAACAACCTCTTGTGAAACAAGGAAAATCATGAAATCTTTGAAAAATAAACGTTCTGTTGGAGTATATGAGATATATAACAAGATATTAAAACAATGTGGACAGTTACAGCTGATGTTCTAAGTCAGATCTGTAATGCATCACTAACTCAAGGTATTGTCACAGACAGGTATAAATTTGCAATTGTGAAGCCTCTCTACAAAACAAAGGGGACACCACAGGTGTCAATAATTACTGGTCATTATCCTTGCTTACAGCATTTTCAAAAATCGTTGAGAAAGTAATGTACTCAAAAGTGGTTAGACATCTCAATATTAATGAGATACCCAGTAAATCGCAGTTTGGATTTCAAAAATGCTGTTCTGCTGAGACAGCAATATACAATTTCACTGCCAACATAAGCCTTTAAAGAGTAAAATGTCACTGACAGGAATTTTCTGTGACTTATCCAAAGCATTTGATTGTGTGAACCATGACATTATGTTACAGAAATTACAATCCCTTGGTATAAATGGAAGAGCATATTTCTGGTTTAAGTCATATCTACAGAATAGGATTCAAAAAGTTTACTCTTATGGTTTAAGTGATTTAAGAAAGTTTCCCCATTCCATCTAACTGAGGTGAAATTACATTAGGTGTTCCACAGGGTTCAATCATGGGTCCCTTCTGTTTTTGATATATGTGACTAACCTCCCTTCTTATCTGAAACAAGAAACTAAACTGACACTGTATGCTGATGATACAAGCAGCATTATTAATCCACTAAAATAAACTCCAGTAGAAAATGATACAAATTAGTTATTGATTGGTTTTCTGCAAATGGGCTTGTTCTGAAGTTTGAAAAAACACAGTACATCCAATTTTCTACTGCAAGGAGTACAGGTCCTTCAATGAATATAACACATCAAGAGAAGTCAGTAGCCAGGGTAGAGCACACTATGTATGAAAATCTTAATTGCAAAATTCATATTTTGAATCTGCTAAAGCGACTAGGTGCAGCAACTTTTGCGATCAGAATAACTGCTAATTTTGAGGACATAGAAATTAGCAAGCTAACATACTTTGCACACTTTCGCTCTCTGATGTCATATGGAGTAATATTCTGGGGTAACTCAACATAGGCAAAAAGTATTCGCTGCTCAAAAGAAAGTCGTTAGAATAATGTGTGGGGCTCATAGTTGCAAATCTTGTGGGCATCTGTTTAAAAGGTTTGGAATTCTTTAAACAGCCTCACAGTTCACTTACACAGTAATGAAATTAGTTCTCAACAACATGGACCAGTTTAAAAACAACAGTGACATTCGTGATTATAATACCAGAAGAAAGAAAGACTTACACTATTCTCTACTTAACCTCTCTTTGACACAGAATGGGGTAAAATATGCTACTGTAAGACTTTTCGATAAATTACAAGATGAAATAAAATGTTTGACAGACAGTAGTAATAGTTTTAAAAATAAACTGAAATCATATCTCCTTCACAACTCCTTCTATATCATAGATGAATTCTTGAATAGGAATAAATAAATCTATAGGTATAATGTATGCATTCTGTGCCATTTAAGGGAAAGGGGTAGGTAACAAATATTTTAAGCTTAAAAAAAAAACCTTGACTCATTTGCGCATTTCTTATGCACTTGACACATTGCACGTCATAACGGTTGGCGTGATATTGATGAATGGAACACATAACTAGCATAACTTAAATTATGCATTCATTTGTGTGAGAATCTAGAAAAGGAAATGGAAGACTTACGATCAAGTTCCCATGCTGTGTAGAAGGATGCAGAAGGTATGGCTGAACTTACTGGAATTAAGCTGGAAATTCGAAGAACCAGCAGCGGACTAAGGGGAGAGCTGGAGGGGCTAGTCCGCCTTGGGCCAATGGCACTCCATGACTAGGCCATTTGTAATGAAATCGCAAACGATATCAAAATATGTTCAGTAAATAAGAGGTAGCTTGGAGTTCTAGGCCCCACACGTATGCCAAATATAAACATATGTATCAACTTACCACTCTCACGCCATGGCAGGTGCAGTAGGCGTTTTCAGAAATTTTAGAAGTTTAGTAAAACTTTGTATGAAACTCAAAAATTGTAGCTTGATAAGCAGCTGTCTGCTAGACGCAATTATTCTACATGAAGCATTTTTTGATGCCTGAGGCATACCATAGGTACAGTTTAAAAATACGCACCTGAGTGCAATGAAGAGCTTATGAGTGATTTATCAATTTTTTTAAACAAACTTTTACATACTGAAAATCACTTTTTCGGAGATGACACATGATTATTGTGTACTTTATTTTATGAATATGAAAATCCAACTACCTGAACTAGAGTAGTGTCAGCTAGATTTAAGCAACAGTTTTTACCAACTGTAGACTATAGATCAACACAAGGATCATCGAAACTTTATACGCCGGAACTAACAACAACAAAAGTTTCGCAGTTTTTTTAAGTCAGAAAGACTGCACAGGACACTTCAAAAGATATCCAGAACAGTTGGGCTGGATGATGTGCAGTGCCCTATGTTATGTAAATGCTGCATCAGTGTCAGGTGTACACGGGAGAGTACAATGAAAAATTCGAGAAGTCAGTACAACAGCTCTGCCCAGTGGCTATGTTAAACATTCCATAAATCTTTGTGGAGTTCATGAATTCTCATGTATGCCTTCTAGTGTCACCCGTTTTGGAACTGTAGAGAAGTTATATCATTGTTTTCACTTTCAGCATGTGTATAAATGGGTACTCCTTGTAGAAAGAAAAGGAAAAAAGTTTAAAACGATTGACTGGTACTAGCTGAAGTACTCATTAGTTCAGTTAGTCATAAAAGAAAACAAAACAATTGTGGACATTCTGGTAGATATGCAGGATCCTTCTAAGACAATCCTTGATGCTGGATCTGCAGCAAGCTTGCTCCTTCCAGCCATATGTGATTATACCTTTTCGACCTTCATCAGCATTTAGTACACGACACTGGAGGAAGTACATTTATTCCAACAATATCTACAGTCTCCAAAAATGATTCTGTATGAAAGACTAGCCAAATTAGAAACCCTGAATAAGATTTCAGTGATGAAACGGACTACAGTTATAGAGAATGCTATCACATTTGGCACTAAAAATGCAGTTATATGGACATTAACACTGATCGACGACGAAGAAAGAGGTCAAATAAAACAATATCAGATGAACTAGATGATGACGCTGGATTATCAATTGAAGAACTGGGAATGCAGAGAGCGATTTATATTCTGACGGGGGAAAAAATCGCGATGCCAAGAAGGAGTTTGGTGACATTAACAAAAGTCAGAAGGCGTGTTTCTACATTTGAAAGATAATGTCTGTTCCAAATTCGCGCCAGTCGCATAAGAGTGACGCTGGTAACGCCACTATGAAGATGCAAATCAGGTTTGTTTTAAATACACGCTGTAACAGTTGCGAGCGGTAGTTAGCTTTGAGATTGGACGTGATGAGCTGATGTTAGCCACGAATACCTGTAAGGCGACAAAGACGCCATTATCAGTACATCACTGAATTTGAACGAGGTCGTGTAATAGGGCTACGACAAGCTGGATGTTCCTTCTGCGATACTGCAGGAAGACTTGGCAGGAATGTAGCCATTGTACATTAGTACTGGCAGCGATGGTCACGAGAATGTACGGTCGCAAGAAGACTGCGCTCCAGCAGCTACATGACAGTACCGAGAGGAAAGGCCATCGTCTTCACCGTGTGGCTCTGGCACATCGTACTGCATCTGCAGCAGCAATCTGAGCAGCAGCTGACACCACAGTGACACAATGAACTGGTACACATCGATTACTTCAAGAACAACTCCGAGCTGGACGCCTTGTAGCTTGCATTTCACTGATACCAAACCCCTCCATTTTCGACTTCAGTGGTGTCAAGTGAGAGCCCATTGGAGGGCAGGGCTGAAGTATGTTGTGTTTTCTGATGGAAATTGGTCCTCGGTGCCATTGAAGCCGTGTGTTGGTTATAAGTATGCCATTTGAGAGTCTGCAACCAACCTGCGTGTGTGCTAGACACTCTGGACCTACACCCGGAGTTACGGTTTGGGTTGCGATTTCGTATGACAGCAAGAGTAGTCTCGTGGTAACCCCGCGCACCCTGACTGCCAATCTGTACGTCAGTCTGGTGATTCGACCTGTTGTGCTGCAATTCATGAACAGTATTCCAGGGGGCATTTTACAACGTACTGCTGTTGTAGCTCAACATGCTCTACAGAATGTTGACATGTTGCCTTGTCCCTTTTCGAGCACCAAATCTGTCTCCAATCGAGCACTTATGAGACATCTTCGAAGCAGCGTTAAATGTCGCTGTACTGACCGACCAAGTGCAACAGACATGGAACTCCATACCACGAACTGACACCCGGAGCCTGTACAACACAATGCAAGCACGTTTGCATGCTTGCATTCAACATTTTGACGGTTACTTCGGGTAATAATGTACCAGCATTTCACAGTTGCAATGGCTTATTTCGCGGTTACATTAACTTGTGACCTTGCAACGGTAATCACTTAAATATTTTACCTAGACAAATGTATTTCCAAAATTTCAATACTCTACATAATTTTTTGATGCTGCGATTTTTTTCCCGTCAGTGTACAAGAATTGTCACAACGCTACAAGACCACAAAAGAAATCACCAATATTTTCCAAACTGTTGAAATAAAATTTATGCTTGAAGCTTTCACTGACGCTCTGGCTGTACCATTTGAGAATCTTGTAGAAATTTACGATAAGTTTGATAAGGAGCGAGTGCAGCAAGACACAAAAAGGTACCATATAGGCATTTACATGAATCCGATACGAGTGGGACGTTACTGCTAGATGGACAGCCCAAGAAATCCTTCAACTTACAAGTAAGTGAGGCACCAGTGAATTATTGCCGTGGAGAGCTCTTTCTAAACTGAAACTAATAACAGATTTTGGAAAATGCATTTTAACCAGCAGCTGTTTTATTTAATCTGTATATCAGTTTCGGTCATAGATCATCATGACTGGATATAAGGTAAAACAGATCACTTAAAAACATATCCCACTTCCTTTTAAGTCGATACAACGCCAAGGCTGTTACAGTGAAACTATCCAAACAACTATCATAGCCCGTCCTTGAAATACTAACGAACATATCTCACAATGCTTCAAGTAAAATAGACAACGTAACATAGAAGAACGAGACGAACATCGTTCTTCTAAGGCTTGAGGGAAGATTGTTTGCCGGTAAGTCTGCGCATTAGCTCAAAGTTCTCGAATTTTCTCGTCGTGGTCATGTTGCGAGACGTGTGTGGGAGGAAGTAATACGTTCTCCAACTCTTCCCGGAAAGTACTCTCTCGAAATTTCATTAGTAAACGTCATTATTATGCACAATGCCTCTCTTGTAGGGTCTGCCACTGGAGTTCGATGAGCATCTCTGTAAGTTTCTCGCACCGACCCAACGACCCAATGACCCCATGACCCCATGACGTAAGGCGCCGCTCTTGGCTGGACCTTCTCTTTTCTATCAGTCCTGCTCGGTAAGGGCCTCAGACTGATGAACTGTACTCGTGAATCGGTGAAAAAGCGCTTTGTAATTCTTTCCATAAGATTCTTTCTATGAATCTCAGTCTGACATCTGCTTTTCCTACTATTTATCGTATGTGGTCATTCCATTTAATATTGCTTTGTACAGTTACTCCTAGATATTTTACGGTAGATATTGTTTCCAGCCATTTCTCATTGGTAGTGTAGTTCTACACTAATTGATTTCTTTTTCTATGTATGCGCAGCATTTGACTTTTATTGACGTTCAGGGTCAACTGCCAGATCCTGCACCTTTCATCAGTCGTCTGTAGGTCATTCTGCAAATCGATACTGTGTTGTGACGTTGCTACTTTCTTTCAGACAACCGCATCAGCTCAACAGTTTAAGATCTTCCGATGCTTTCTGCTAGATAATTTGTATACATTATAAACAGGAACGGTCCTATCACGCTTTCTTGGGGTACTCCGGAAGTTACCTTCAAGTCTGTCGATTTTGTTCCTTTAAGAACGACATGTTGAGCTGTTTCTGCAAGGAAGTCTTGAATGCAGTCGCAAATCTGGTGCAATGCTCGGTAGGCTCGTATTTTTTTTCACTAAACGGCAGTGCGGAACGTTGTCAGATACTTTCCTAAAGTCAAGGGACGCGGCATCAACCTGAGCGCCGTTGTCTACAGAGCTATTGGATCTCATGGAGATACAGAGCGAGCTGAGCTTCGCAGGATCTCTGTTTGCAAAATCCATGTTGATTTTTATAAAGGTGATTTTGGTTTTCAAATAACGTCATAAGTCTCGAGCATAAAACATGTTCCATGATTTTACAACAGATTGATGTCAACTGTGTAGGCCTATAAGTATGTGCAATGTCCTGCGACCCTTCTTGAAAATGTAAACGACCTGCGCTTTTCCTCTGTCTCTAGGTACCCTTCGTTGTTCCAGCGATCTACGATAAACTGTTGCTAGAAGGGGAGCAAGTTCTATCTCAAAATCCTTATGGAATATAACAGGTATCACATGTGATCTTGATGCCTTACCACTACAAAGCGATTGTATTTGCTTTTCTGTTCTGCGATCGTGTATCACAATATCTGCCATTTCGACGTTCGTATGTTTCTTAAAAGGAGGGACCGTATTACGATCTTCCGCGGTAAAACGATTTGGCAAGACCGAATTCAGTATTTCGGTATTCTCTTTGTTACCTTCCGTTTGGATACGAGTACGGTCACCGAATGATAGAAGATTTTACGTAATAACAAAGCCTCTTAGGGTTTATGGTCAGATCGACTGACAAAATTTTATTTCCAAAGTCACTGAATACTTGTCTCATTGCTCTCCTGACGCTCATATTCGCTTCGTTCAGCGTTCGTTTGTCGGGGAGGATCTGACTCCTCTTGAATCTGTGGTGAAGCTCTCTTTATTTACGTGACAGTTTTCTAACACGGCTATTAAACGATTGTGGGTCTTTCCCATCCGTTAAGACCTTGCTCGAAACATGCTTGTTTGAGGCATATGGGCCGGCCGGAGTGGCCGTGCGGTTCTAGGCGCTACAGTCTGGAACCGCGTGACCGCTACGGTCGCAGGTTCGAATCCTGCCTCGGGCATGGATGTGTGTGATGTCCTTAGGTTAGTTAGGTTTAAGTAGTTCTATGTTCCAGGGGACTGATGACCACAGCAGTTAAGTCCCATAGTGCTCAGAGCCATTTGAACCATTTTTTTTAGGCAATCTGTCCATTTTATCAACTGAAAGAAAAGTTTCACATGAAACAGATTTCAGAGACGTTATTAAGAATTTAAGGAAAATAAAGACACGAAAAAATGTACTGTAATAATATCAATAATAACTACTATCTCGTACTTAAGTTACGAGACTGGCTAATATTATAATTGTAGAAGCTTTATTTCCAGACATTTAAAATAAAAGGTAGTTTTTTGATTCTATTCTACATTATTTCTTTGCACTCTACCTGATGGCTGCTGTGCTAAATGATGATTCAAATTCTACGTTTCTCACCTATATCTTTAAGTATGTATATTACAATTACTGGACGCTAGAGAACACACGTTACAAGAGTTGGTTTTTTTGTTGGCCATTACATCTATTATATTCATTTTCTACAAAATATACACTACAAATACATCAATTTATAAGCAGACCAGGGACCTCATTATAGTTATGCCGTCCCGGACCTCCGACGGGCTTTGTCCACCGTTGCCAAGAACCACTAGGAGGCAAACACGGCATCCGAACTTCAAGACAAGGAGTCTTGAAGAGTACTTCAGGCTTTAAATTTTCCTTCCTTTTACAGAATGTTTCATCAAGGAGCTCAAGGACAGGTTCTTAACGTAGAGAAAAAATAGTGCGAGCATATAATGAAAAATTATAAACTACTGTTGACGCTATAGTAAAACAGTGGCCTAATATTGCTGATGCATCACCAGAGACTTTCTTTAATGAACTGAAGATGTGGAAAAGAAATCTCATTAACCAGAAAGGTCACCTCTTACTAACCACAGATTTTATTACCAGTATATCTTCAAATATATGTAATGAAATTATTTTTCCCTGCACTCATAAGGCACTGAAACTTTTCTGCACATAGCTGGTAACGGCAGCTACTGCAGAAGGTTCGTTCTCAACATTGTAGCATTTTGAAGACTTATTTAAAGAGGAAAATACCAGTAGACAGATTAAATGGCCCAGCCTTGATGTATATTCACAAAAAAGAGATAAAAACGAGTGAAGTACTGGGTAAAACGTTTAAGAAACATCGCCACCCTCTTTTGTAAGTTCCATTTTGTCGTTACTTGTATATTAAAGTCATTATAATGTTTGTGACTATATTACGTTAGTTCTGATTATTACGTTTTACCAATTCCTGAAATCAGCCCCCCTCCCCCCCCCCCCCCCCCGTAAAACCTTCTGCGTCCGCTCTGCTCGTCTCATCAGTTTCTTATCTTTTTGTGCAGTCATGTTAAATGGGCTACGCAAATGGTATAACGATACCTGCATGTTGCACTGTGTTGAGAAGATTATGGATTATGTTTCGGCAATGTCATCTAAAGGTCCCCATCCGCCATTACTGTAAAACAGCGCCGAAACCGTCTCTGCGCCAAGGAAATAGTATAGTGCCCTGTGAACGTTCTGACAACAAAACGAATCCAAGTTATGTAATACAGTACTTGCTAATATCATAGCATTCCGTTTTTCATTTGACATTGCTAAATCGGGTCTCAGTAGCATTTCAGTCATTTCCAGGAGAGGGTGTCAATCCTGTTAGGAATAGGGAGTCTACGGTCCTGATTCTAGGAGGAGCCAAGTGTCCCCTCTTGCCCCCCACCCCCTTGTGGACGTCGATATCGCCTACTGTCTCTACCGACACTGATGAGGAGTAAAAGTCAAATGCCATAACGAGATTTCCCAGAAATTATGCCCAGTAGAAGAGCGGTCAAAATAAGCAAACACATGTCTCGGCTTACTCGTAATACTCGACATTAGACATTAGTCAAGTCCATACCACAAAAGTGGGATACGGCAGGCGTCACCCCACTTTCCATCGTTGCCAGATGTATTCAAGATGGCGGCGATGAGGTCATCCAAGATGGCGGCCTGTAGACTTGGCAACAGTGCCTGACGTCATCCGAGATGGCTGCCGTGACGTCATTCGAGATGGTGGGTTTTGGCAGGAAGATAGGTCACTTGGGCTCCCTCCACTAACCTAACCCCCTCCCCATCCCCTCCCCCCTCCACCAGAAAATGGCAGTAAGTTCAGCCATGCAACACACCGCAACTAACCTAAGAAAATAGTAGGAAAAGTAGGTCACTTGGGCTACCTCCACTAACCTCAGTCATCTGACTGCCACCTCTTCCTAGGAACTGGTGGGAAGTTTGAATTCTGGAGGGAAGCTTGGTCAATTGGGCTATCTCTACTAACTTAAGAAAATGGCAGGGAGGAAAGGGCAGTTGGGCTACCTCCAGTAACCTCAGTTCTCCGACCGCCACCTCATCCTAGGAAATGGCGGGAAGAGGACTCAACCTGTGCTGGACATATGTCTTTATTTTGCATGCGCTATTTATTTAAACAGTTAGAGGCAGTACCAGCTTCAGAAGTAGTTTCCATGAGGTCCAGAATCCAACTGACCTAGTACACAGTACTACTGCCAGAGGGCATTGTCATCCATTCCGTGACATAATCCAAGATTGCTGTCTGGGGTGGAGGGTGGGTGAATGGCAGGAAACAGTGTGGTCGCCATGGGGTCCAGAGTCCAACTTACCTAGTACATAGTACTGCCACTAGAGAGCACTGTCATCCATTCCGTGACATAATGCCAGATGGCGGGGGGAAATGGTGGGAAACAGTGTGTTCTCCAGTAGGTCTGGGTCCAGTATACAGTATCGCCACCAGAGTGTGCTGTCATCCATTCCATGATGTAACTCAAGATGCCTGTCTGGAGGGGAAAATGACAGCCTGCACTGGGCTGCTGGAGAGAGGAAGGAGTGTACCTTATGTATTTTGGAACAATTTATTTAGGGATGGATTTGAGATAGTATATTTATCGAACTGATACAAAACACACTCCCTGACATGCTTGGGGTCACACCACACAGCCTACAGTCCTGTAAACTACTGGTAAATTACCGAAATAACGTTCTGCAGACGCATAAACAACTCCTAAATTACCAAATAAGCAGCAACCAGTCGCAAAATCGTGTGTTCTTTATTTACTTTTGCAAATCGGTTTCAACTGTTTAACAGCCATCATCGGTGCTACAAATACAAGAATAAAAGTAAAAATAGTTAATAACAGTGACCAAATGAATAAATGTACATAAAGCAACTTAAAACCAATTAAATGTATATAGATGCACATACAAATTCACCTTTTAACGAATATGTGCACTGAGTAGTAACACTGTCTTAAGCAGAGGTCAAACATAAAGTTGTCATAGTCAATTCTCGATGTATCACTTTATGTTTGACCCCTGCTTAAGACAGTGTTACTACTCAGTGCACATATTTGTTGAAAGGTAATTTTGTATATGCATTTTAAATGGTTTAATGCGTCTATATACATTTAATTGGTTTTACATTGCTTTATGTACATTAATTCATTTGGTCACTGTTATAAATTATTTTTATTCTTGTATTTGTACCACCAATGATGGCTGTTAATCAGCTGAAATAGATTTGCAAAAGTAAATAAAGAAAACATAGTTATGCGACTGGTTGGTGTTTATTTGGTAATTTTATGGTTTATGGTCACTGCACAACTTGGGAATCGCATGGAGCCCACCGTTCAGAACTCCTAAATTACCGAAATAATTTCAGTACACAGCCCAGCGACATGCAAATTGCTCCTAAATAATGCAGTACACTGATGTGCAGACACGAAATCAACTTATAATCTGTCCACATAATACATAGCACAGCTTACAGACCTGCTCGCAAAGGAATGCAACAGACACGCAAACAACCGTCAACCCCCACGAAGTGACGCAGCCGTCATCTGCCAACCCATGCACAGGTGCCCGTTTGGGTCCCTCAAGCATGAAGTGGCGGCATCCCTAACACGTTTGCTAATCGTCAACTGTCGAAATCATGCACTGCACACCTGTTCACAAAATAATGCAACAAGCACCATAACAACTCCTAAATCGTCAAAAGATAATGCATGTGTAATGCTCACAACGCTTAAACAGCCGAAAATAATCCAGTGCACAAACACTCAGTGCACGTAAAAAGTGCTTCCGAATTATCATCAACCGCAACTGTCAGAGGCTCCAACATGCTCTGCGGGGGCAGCCGGATGCAAGCCAGTGCAGGAGTGCTGCCGACAGCCTGTCAAAGTCCCTTTACAGTTAAAGTTCTTCAAGTGTTATACTGACATCACATGTCTATGTAAATAAGCGCCAAGTCATCCTCTGGGCCAAGTGTGTGTTCACTGCTGCTGGTGTGATCCCTTTCTCTACCTGCAGTCCAGTGAAGACCTATTTGCAGAGCGACTCACCCTCACAGATGCTGTAGAAATCAGTTCCCAAAATAGCATAGGTCTGACATTGACTGGCAATGGCCTTGCCATGGTGGATGCACTGGTTCCCGTGAGATCACCGAAGTTAAGCGCTGTCGGGCGTGGCTGGCACTTGGATGGGTGACCATCCAGCCGCCATGTGCTGCTGCCATTTTTCGGGGTGCACTCAGCCTCGTGACGCCAAATGAGGAGCTACTCGACCGAATAGTAGTGGCTCCAGTCAAAGAAAGCCATCATAACGACCGGGAGAGCGGTGTGCTGAGCACGTGCCCCTCCTACCCGCATCCTCAACTGAGAATGACACGGCGGTCAGATGGTCCCGATGGGCCACTTGTGGCCTGAAGACGGAGTGCTAACATTGACTGCTTTCCCCCAAACAAACCTAATGGGACTTCACGTGTTCCCTTCCTGGAAATCGTGCTGTCAACATTCATCTCAACAACATTAAACATTCTCACTGCTAAAAGCCTTCATCATCTCCATGCATACTTTCGAAAATACTGTTAATCATAAAAGTGTTCTTGCTGTTTGGAAAGAGAGCACTGTCTAAGAACCGACAGGAGGAAATCAGAACAATTACGCAAACAGAATTCGAAGCACTGTCCTAAAGAAGAGAATAATGGTAGGAATTTTCGCTATCTTACAGCTACTGATCTGGAGATGTCCTAACACCACATTCGCAGATTAGTGACTGCATTGTCGGCCAGAGATCGATGGTCTGCTTCAACTTGTCTTAGAACACTAGCTTTCTCAGAACTTTCCATAGATACCTAGCCCCCATCTTGTTCGAATCAGTTGGTACATGCACCAATATCCCAGTACAAAGGATCAAAGGATGTCTTGTGAAATGAATTATTATTAGCTCTTATCGAATTTCCCCTCCAAATTTTTGATGCCTCCGCTGTGGAAGCACCAACTGCATTTTCTTTTTCTTGCTGCAGACGAGACTATCTGCAGCAAAATGCTATTTTACACAGATCATCATATTGCACCGACAATTAAACCTTGCAAAGTGCCCTACAGATGGTCAAATATGGAAAGACCCTTACTCAGTTCCACTGCTCTCCCACTGAGGACCGGATCTTGAATATTAGAGTGTAAAACCAATCTCCAACCTATCAATATATCACTGTGTACCGTGTCGATGTAGTAAACATACAATTCATATCCTGCGCCATACAAAATCACCCGTTTTACATCATTCATACATATTCTGCGAAGACATACAGCACCATATATACTCCTCACAGCACTAGATATGTTCCCACAGCTGTCGGTCACAAGTCATCCACTCCCAAGCTGAAGCTGAAGACAGGGTGATATGTATAAATTGACCGAATATACACAAAAACGCGAGTAAATTTAGGAAGTACTTGCGAAACTACTGGTTTGTGCAAAACAGTTTGTACATGGGAACAAGTATGCACCAGCGAGAAGAATGCGAGAAAACGTTGACATGGAAGCAAAGGGAATCAGGGAAGCAGTCAATTTTTCTCCATTGTGGTAGCATTATACTGTATGTCTATTGAGGTACCAGTGATACACACAAGTTGACTATTGTATTTGACGCTTTTCAGGAAGACAGAGAACCATCCTCCTCTAATCTTACATGCATCTGTGTTAGAAGATGAGAGAGAGACGACAGGTGATCGATTGAGAAGGAGCTGTAACGAGGTACGATTTAATGGTAGACTGATGATGCATTGTAGAGGGGGAGAAGTTTCTGCGGGTCGATTTTTCCACTGTTCTTTCAGGATGCATCAGTTGCTTGACATAGCCTGCGTTCGACTTGTATACAGCCACGTGTTCCATATCTGATTTAAAGCACTGTCTACCTGTGATCATTAACGGTAAACCTGTCAATCATCAGAGGATTTCCATCTCATGTGTGATGAAACGTGACACATTCCTCTAAACGGCGTTTGATTTATGCAATGTACCCCATCCCCTGTCGCATCTTGGGTGTAAAATGGAGACTTCAGCATCATAACTAAGTTAGTGATAGGTGATTGTGAGACACTGGAATCCCTGTGTATACATTTACCTGTCAGATGTGCTGTTTACAGAGTTAGTGGCGGAATGACTTGTAATTTTCAAATGTCGGACGCTGCTGCTACGTGTTTATCTGTTTTCTTGTAAGAGGCATTACCCGTTACTGATGATCATTTGATATAGGGCTGAGGCACGCATAGTACAATTTATGAACTGTGATCGGATGTGAACATTGGAGGCTATACATCTCTGGAAAGCTATATTGTACTCGTGTCACACAGAGCCATTGTTTTAAGAAAGTAGTTTCTTCGTTTTACTGTACGATAACATAGTTTATCGTAGAGAAACCAGGAAGAAGGACGTGTGTCAAGCGCTTGAAATATATTTGTTACATTGGAATATTAACAGCGCTACATTCCATATGGGTGATAGGTCGGAAATGCAAGCGATCTAACGTTATAGCCCATTTGAAGTGCAGAACGTTGCAGCCTTAGGAGTGTGTGTGTGTGTTTATGTTCTCTCTTACCAGTACCTTCCAGGTAATGTTCCTAGACTCTGCAGTAATACTTTAAAATTGATAGCTTGTTTGGTTTACATACAAATGCGTCGAACTCCATCTGTCTGGAGCTCCATCACGAATAAAAATCATCCATTTCTTGTTCTTCTGAACTGTCTGCTATTACATCACGACACTTTCAAATCTGTTACTATACATCGATAAGGAGTGCTAACGTCCTTGACATAGGCGCATCTCGAGAAATCTTATGCACTTAGATGGGTGAGGACTCGGCAAACTCCATTCATTCACGTGACATGGAACGTAGTGATCTACTTCTGGTCGGTTGCAGATTACAACGGTAACGGTGCTGCAGGGCAGGTTGGTCAGTGATAGTGTGAGGGGGGGGGGGGTCTTTCAGTCTGTGATTTTATCCTAAGACTGCGAGAATGCTCTGTGACGCCCATCAGCATAGAGATAGACTGTAAATTAAGCACTATGCTCGAGGTGTCAGAAATATGTAGAGCAAATTGTCGGATATACTTTGATGATGTATGTGTTCAAGAATTAACGCTGAATGGATGTACTGCATAGTCATCTATCCACATTCACAATGATACTCGCAAAATGGAGAAGGGGTGGATTAGCTATGATACTGAAAGTGGAAAAAATGCTCTCACATCACTGGTTAGTGTTAACATTTGTGCAAAATTGCTAAAACTGTTCACAGTATCAACTGTGATGCTTATTATTTCAGTATATCGGTGGTTGGTTACGACATAAAGATTGACTGACAATGCTTGTTTGAGTTCGAGAAAGAGTTTTGTGGAGGGACAACAGCTTCTGGGGTGTACAGCACCGAAACAGTGATCGTGTACATGAGTGCAATACGAGGAATCAGTCGAAATGGAATGGAATGCAGAGTAATCGGCTGATGACTTTAAATATAGAGCTCGTGAATCACCTTCGAGTTTGGAAAGCCTCCCAAAACGCCATAAAACTTGTCCAATTTCCTTATGTTGTAACTGTCTTTTATTTAATATGATCCAGTGTGTGTGGTGTGTTATGGTAACAGCTGTAACAACATGATTTACACCGTGGAATGTTTAGTTTCCTGCAACAGGCCATGGATCAAAACATCTTAATGTCAGTTTAGAACCTAACACAGACCTCGAAGTCGTGGCAGAAAAACAAAATGTTTGGCAGTGTATAAAGGGTGTTACAGCAGAGAAAACAGTGTTTCAAACAACTAGACAGGGCCACAGGGAGCATCTCTTGCGATTTACAGTATAGTCCGTGGGATACGATCATCCTCCTACAGTACAGATGATGAAACTTTAAACTGGCCTCTGCAGTGGGTATATTTAATAGGATCGTTCCACACCAGCAGCAGCAGCAGTTTGACGGGTAAATTCAGTGACGGACGGGGTGTCCCGAGCTATGCGTCATCGCGCCGGTAATGGTGCCTAGGTGAGTTCTACATCGGGTGATGTTAGTGGGGCTTTTATAGTTCGTAATTTTTCTCTGTTTGATGGTACAGAATAATGATGATAGCGTTCTGGGCTGATAGATGTCAATGGACATAGATCTGCATGGGGCTGTAGTATCTGTATTTAGTTTGGCGACGCACCATAATGCACCCATTTCCACTGAATGGTCAAAACACGGTTCTGTTGCGCCAATTCAGGTCACACTATTTCTGCATGGGTTGCAGAAAGTGGTGGATATGACTTTTTCCGACTTCTGCTCAGTTCCAACTTAAATTGGGACGATCACATGGGCAAAGCTGCAGAAATGGCAGCAGTTGCAAGATGCATAGGCGCTGACTAAAACGACGTTGTATTTTTACTGTAGCAGACAGGTTCGAGAAAGGTGCATTTCGAGATATGACAGTGGCAGAAATACAGGGCTATTACAAATGATTGAAGCGATTTCATAAATTCACTGTAGCTCCATTCATTGACATATGGTCACGACACACTACAGATACGTAGAAAAACTCATAAAGTTTTGTTCGGCTGAAGCCGCACTTCAGGTTTCTGCCGCCAGAGCGCTCGAGAGCGCAGTGAGACAAAATGGCGACAGGAGACGAGAAAGCGTATGTTGTGCTTGAAATGCACTCACATCAGTCAGTCATAACAGTGCAATGACACTTCAGGACGAAGTTCAACAAAGATCCACCAACTGCTAACTCCATTCGGCGATGGTATGCGCAGTTTAAAGCTTCTGGATGCCTCTGTAAGGGGAAATCAATGGGTCGGCCTGCAGTGAGCGAAGAAACGGTTGAACGCGTGCGGGCAAGTTTCAGGCGTAGCCCGCGGAAGTCGACGAATAAAGCAAGCAGGGAGCTAAACGTACCACAGCCGACGGTTTGGAAAATCTTACGGAAAAGGCTAAAGCAGAAGCCTTACCGTTTACAATTGCTACAAGCCCTGACACCCGATGACAAAGTCAAACGCTTTGAATTTTCGGCGCGGTTGCAACAGCTCATGGAAGAGGATGCGTTCAGTGCGAAACTTGTTTTCAGTGATGAAGCAACATTTTTTCTTAATAGTGAAGTGAACAGACACAATGTGCGAATCTGGGAGGTAGAGAATCCTCACACATTCGTGCACCAAATTCGCAATTCACCAAAAGTTAACGTGTTTTGTGCAATCTCACGGTTTAAAGTTTACGGCCCCTTTTTCTTTTGCGAAAAAAACGTTACAGGACACGTGTATCTGGACATGCTGGAAAATTGGATCATGCCACAACTAGAGACCGACAGCGCCAACTTCATCTTTCAACAGGATGGTGCTCCACCGCACTTCCATCATGATGTTCGGCATTTCTTAAATAGGAGATTGGAAAACCGATGGATCGGTCGTGGTGGAGATCATGATCAGCAATTCATGTCATGGCCTCCACGCTCTCCCGACTTAACCCCATGCGATTTCTTTCTGTGGGGTTATGTGAAAGATTCAGTGTTTAAACCTCCTCTACCAAGAAACGTGCCAGAACTGTGAGCTCGCATCAACAATGCTTTCGAACTCATTGATGGGGACATGCTGTGCCGAGTGTGGGAGGAACTTGATTATCGGCTTGATGTCTGCCGAATCACTAAAGGGGCACATATCGAACATTTGTGAATGCCTAAAAAAACTTTTTGAGTTTTTGTATGTGTGTGCAAAGCATTGTGAAAATATCTCAAATAATAAAGTTATTGTAGAGCTGTGAAATCGCTTCAGTCATTTGTAATAACCCTGTATGATTCACTTGTGGCTGTAATCATTAAAAGTTCCAACGCAGGATGTGCTTGAATTGAGGGACTTGATTCCAAATCCCTGACAGCATTTCTAGCGCAACATTAGAGATCTAAAGAGTTAGACTAGATGTCGTACGACCTCAATCAGCACACCATCTATTACTGTTTGTGATCCTTCTCAATCAGTTATCGCGTATAACTCAGTAGACATATCACAGTACCTCTGGCATGGCATCGAGAGATAATGGGTTACAAATACTGTAGAAAGATCTAGCTGGGGTGGTGTGAGGGAGTCGCAAATACCAGTTTCATACCACTTTCCCTAGCCAAATCAGTTTCAAAATTCAACGATTTTATCACGAGGTTGCATTATGGGCTATGTCTAACCAGACTGTAAGTCTGATAATATAGAGTCCTGTGATCACCATCACAGTATCTGTGTGGAAAAGAAACCACCTCATTCAGAAGTAATTTCATACCTCGGTTTATGAAGGAAGTATAGCTTTTAACATCCATACTTGTATGCACCTGTAGAACCAAGACCCCTTGTGATGGTGATATGGTTGTGTTTTTTTTAACATCTCGTTGTTTGTAAGACGATTACACCTCTCTTTCTAAGACACGGTGGTAGCACTCCCAAGAAAAGCTTACAAGACATGTCGACCCATCTTTGATTTTCGGTCAGTGTTATTTTGTATCGCCAGCAATCAGTTACTGATGAAATGTTATACTTAGTAGTTGTAGGGGATGTGTGATAGATTCGCGTTAGGCATCAGGCTTATGAAGTATATGTTTGTGGTCAGACATGAGCAAAGGAAGGTATGGATTTGATGTGGAATACTGTGATGGCAAAGGGAAGAGTATGTCAAGTCATAAGAATGGTACAGATATTTCTATTTCCAGAGCCGTCAGCAGGTTGTTTTTCCGATATTTTGCTCATTGTCGAATGTCATTCAACTGAAACCGCAATCGTAACATTTAAGTGTAAGTATAGCGATCAAATATACATGTGATTGAATTTCGTTGGATGATTCCGTCTATGCGTGGCCTGTGGTGGGAATGATTCACGTTTCCAGCTAATGATAGAGGCTGTCCGAACGGAGACAGCTGAAAAGCGAACAAATAATTAGTATGTGTTGGATAGCTTTGTGATCACATGGAAATTTGAGAAGATTCAATATGGACGTGTGTTTGTGCTGGGCCATTATTCCCTCCTATGTAAATTGCTCAGTTGACTGCTTGTTCACATTTCATGTCTTTATTTAGTAGAGAGAACATCGATTGTGGTGTGTGCTTCTAGCAGGTGGAAGACACGTTTGCTGGTTCGCTAAGACATGAGAAACACCTCAGTTGACTTTGTAAATTATACGAATGATTTGTAATCTGTTACATCACAGACATCGGTATTAGCGAGTGGAAATATCAATTTCGTGTATTTGTTTCGAGTTCTCACGTAAAGGCCTTCGCAGACGGGATAAGTTTCTAGTTACCCAGTGGTCTACAGCACACTTGACCTAGCTAAACTTCCGGGTTGCTAGAGAAATAATTTGCAGTCTATGTCTTTGGAATTATGTTGTGCGGGCGATATTGATATGTGCTTGATATCGAGAAGTACTGCGAAAATGGTGTGATATTCTAGCAAACAATGTGAAATCAGATACACTCCTGGAAATGGAAAAAAGAACACATTGACACCGGTGTGTCAGACCCACCATACTTGCTCCGGACACTGCGAGAGGGCTGTACAAGCAATGATCACACGCACGGCACAGCGGACACACCAGGAACCGCGGTGTTGGCCGTCGAATGGCGCTAGCTGCGCAGCATTTGTGCACCGCCGCCGTCAGTGTCAGCCAGTTTGCCGTGGCATACGGAGCTCCATCGCAGTCTTTAACACTGGTAGCATGCCGCGACAGCGTGGACGTGAACCGTATGTGCAGTTGACGGACTTTGAGCGAGGGCGTATAGTGGGCATGCGGGAGGCCGGGTGGACATACCGCCGAATTGCTCAACACGTGGGGCGTGAGGTCTCCACAGTACATCGATGTTGTCGCCAGTGGTCGGCGGAAGGTGCACGTGCCCGTCGACCTGGGACCGGACCGCAGCGACGCACGGATGCACGCCAAGACCGTAGGATCCTACGCAGTGCCGTAGGGGACTGCACCGCCACTTCCCAGCAAATTAGGGACACTGTTGCTCCTGGGGTATCGGCGAGGACCATTCGCAACCGTCTCCATGAAGCTGGGCTACGGTCCCGCACACCGTTAGGCCGTCTTCCGCTCACGCCCCAACATCGTGCAGCCCGCCTCCAGTGGTGTCGCGACAGGCGTGAATGGAGGGACGAATGGAGACGTGTCCTCTTCAGCGATGAGAGTCGCTTCTGCCTTGGTGCCAATGATGGTCGTATGCGTGTTTGGCGCCGTGCAGGTGAGCGTCACAATCAGGACTGCATACGACCGAGGCACACAGGGCCAGCACCCGGCATCATGATGTGGGGAGCGATCTCCTACACTGGCCGTAGACCACTGGTGATCGTCGAGGGGACACTGAATAGTGCACGGTACATCCAAACCGTCATCGAACCCATCGTTCTACCATTCCTAGACCGGCAAGGGAACTTGCTGTTCCAACAGGACAATGCACGTCCGCATGTATCCCGTGCCACCCAACGTGCTCTAGAAGGTGTAAGTCAACTACCCTGGCCAGCAAGATCTCCGGATCTGTCCCCCATTGAGCATGTTTGGGACTGGATGAAGCGTCGTCTCACGCGGTCTGCACGTCCAGCACGAACGCTGGTCCAACTGAGGCGCCAGGTGGAAATGGCATGGCAAGCCGTTCCACAGGACTACATCCAGCATCTCTACAATCGTCTCCATGGGAGAATAGCAGCCTGCATTGCTGCGAAAGGTGGAGATACACTGTACTAGTGCCGACATTGTGCATGCTCTGTTGCCTGTGTCTATGTGCCTGTGGTTCTGTCAGTGTGATCATGTGATGTATCTGACCCAAGGAATGTGTCAATAAAGTTTCCCCTTCCTGGGACAATGAATTCACGGTGTTCTTATTTCAATTTCCAGGAGTGTATGTTCTAGAAATCACTGAGTCTGGAGATGGGTGTAGAAAAGCGAGCAAGCAAGCAGTTCCAGACCAGAAACAGTAACAGTTTGTGCCCAGGGGAAACGAGACCGAATTTATACAACAGCTCTGAGAGCGACTTTGGTCCCATGAGGGTGCTCTGGCCGCGCGTTGGGAGTGAATGACTTGTGACCGACAGCTGTCATAACATACCTAGTGTTGTGAGGAGTCTATACAGTGCTGCCTGTCTTCGCGGTGTATGTATGAAGGATGTAAAATGGGTGATTTTGTATGATGCAGAATGTGAATTGTATGTTTCCTACATCGACACGGTACATGGTCATATATTGATGGGTTGGAGATTGGTTTTACTCTAATATTCAAGCTGCTGTCCTAAGTGGGAGAGCAGTCTAATTGAGTAAGAGTCTTTCCATATTTGACCATCTGTAGGCCACTTTGCTAGATTTAATTGTCAGTTCAATATGACGATCTGTGTAAAATAGTTTTTTTGCCACTGAAAGTCTCGTCTGCAGCAAGAAAAAGAAAATGCGGATGGCGCTTCCACAGCAGCAGCATCAGTAATTTGGAGGGGAAATTCGATAAGACCTAATAATAATGTCCCATTCATTTCACAAGACATCCTTTGTGCTGGGATATTGGTACGTCTACCAACTGATTCGAACACGATGGAGGCTAGGTATCTACAGAAAGTTCTGAGAAAGCAAGTGTTCAAAGACAAGTTGGAGCAGACCATCAATCTCAGGCCAGGGATACCATCACTAATCCGTGACTGTGGCATTAGGACATCTCCAGACCAGTAGCTGTAGGATAGCGAAAATTCCTACCATTATTCTCTTCTTTAGGACAGTGGTTCGAATGCTGTTTGTGTAATTGTTCTGATTTCCTCCTCTCTCTACCTAGACAGTGCTCTCTTTCCAAACAACAAGAATACTTTTATGATTAACGGTATTTTCGAGAGCATGCATGGAGATGATGAAGACTTTTAGCGGTGAGAATGTTTAACGTTTCTGAGATGAACGCTGACAGCACGATTTCCAGGAAGGGAACACTTGAAGTCCCATTAGGATTGCTTAGGCGAAAGTTGTCGATGTTAGACCCATGTCATCAGTACATGTGCATGGCCTAGATGCAGCCCGAATGTCCCGTTAGGATGGCAAGGATACAAAGCAGCCTGTGTTATTTTGGGAACTCGATTTCTACAGCATCTGTGAGGGTGAGTCACTCTGCAAATAGGTCTTTGCTAGACTGCAGGTAGAGAAAGGGATCACACCAGCAGCAGTGAACACACACTTGGCCCAGAGGATGACTTGGACTTATTTAGACAGACATTTGATGTCAGTATAACACTCAAAGAACTTTAACTGTAGAGGTGACTTTGCCATGCCGTTGGCAGCGCTCCTGCACTGGCTTGCATCCAACTGCCCCTGCAGAGCATGTTGGTACCTCTGACAGTTGCGGTTGATGATAAATCGGAAGCGCTTTTTACGTCCACTGAGTGTTTCTGCACTGGATTATTTTCGGCTGTTTAACCGTTGTGAGCATTACACATACATTATCTTTTGACGATTTAGGAGTTGTTATGGTGCTTCTTGCATTATTTTGTGAACAGGTGTGCAGTGCATGATTTCAACAGTTGACGATTAGCAAACGTGTTAGTGATGCCACTGCCTCATGCTTGAGGGACCCAAATGGGCACCTGTGTATGGCTTGGCAGCTGACAGCTATGTCACTTTGTGGGGGCTGACGGTTGTTTGCGTGTCTGTTGTATTACTTTGCGAACAGGTCTGTAGGCTGTGCTATGCGTTATTTGGACAGATTATGAGTTGATTTCATGTTTGCACATCAGTGTACTGCATTATTTAGGAGGAATTTGCACGTCGCTGTGCTGTGTACTGAAATTATTTTGGTAATTTAGGAGTTGTTTACATGTCTGCAGAGTGTTATTTCGGTAATTTACCAGTAGTTTACAGGTCTCTAGGCTGTGTGGTGTGAACTCAAGCATGTCAGGGCATGTATTTTGTATTAGTGTGATAAATATACTATCTCAAATCCAACCCTTAATAAATTGTTCCTTAAATAAATGAAGTACCCTCCTTCCTCTCTCCAGCAGCCCAGCGCAGGTTGTCATTTTCCCCTCCCTCTACGACACAGAATGGACGACTGCACCCTCTGGTGGGGGTACTGTGTACTAGATCCGGACCCTCTGGTGAACACACTGTTTCCCGCCATTTTCCCCCACGATCTTGGATTACATCACAGAATGGACAGCCGGCCGGAGTAACCCAGCTGTTCTAGGCACTTCAGTCTGGAACCGCACGACTGCTACGGTCGCAGGTTTGAATCCTGCCTCGGGTATGGATGTGTGTAATGTCCTTAGGTTAGTTAGGTTTAAGTAGTTCTAAATTCTAGGGGACTGATGACGTCAGATATTAAGTCCCATAGTGCTCAGAGCCGTTTGAACAATTTGAACAGAATGGATGAGAGCGGCCCTTGGTGGCAGTACTGTGTACTAGGTGAGTTTGACTCTGGACCCCATGTCGACCACACTGTTTCCTGCCATTCCCCCCCCCCCCCCCCCCCCCCGCCCCACCGCAGATCGCCATCTTGGATTACGTCATGGATCAAACAACAGTGCCTTCTGGTGGCAGTACTGTGTAGTAGGTCAGTTGGACTCTGGACCCCATGGCGACTAAACTTGATGGTGGTACTGCCTCTAATTGTTTAAATAAATAGTGCATGCAAAATAAAGACTTATGTCCAACACAGGTCGAGTTCTCTTGCCACCATTTCCTAGGATGAGGTGGCAGTCGGATGACTGAGGTTAGTGGAGGTAGTCCTACTGCCCTTTCCTTCCTGCCATTTTCTTAGGTTAGTAGAGATAGCCCAACTGAACAATCTTCTCTCCAAAATTCAAACTTACCGCCAGTTACTAGGGAAAGGTGGCGGTCGGATGACTTAGGTTGTTGGAGGGTGCCCAAGTGACCTATTTTTCCTTCATTTTCTTTGATTAGTAGAGGTGTGTTGCATTGTAATGATGGAATTTGAATGCCCCGCCATTTTCTGGGGGGAGAGGGGAAGGGGATTGGGAGGGGGTTAGGTTAGTGGAGGTAGCCCAAGTGACCTATCTTCCCGCCAAAATCCGCCATCTTGACTGACGTCACAGCCGCCATTTTGGATGATGTCAGGCTCAGGTTGCCAAGTCTACAGGCCGCCATCTTGGATGACGTCATCACCGCCATGTTGGATACATCTGGGAACAATGGAAACTGGGGTGACGCTGACCTAATGCCACTACTTGCCATGTGATGTTGCGGCACTTCTGCATATTCATGGGGGCGATATGCGATATTAGGCAGATGTGCAAGTCTCTTTGGCTCTTCAGTGTAATAAATATACGAACTTATTTTGAAACCCAGCTGTAATTTTACAGTTAATATAACGCCCTTGTACACCTAAGTGGATGAGAAACATTCGTGTAGTAACACTCTGCAGATACGGGTAGATGAGTGAAAAAAAAATAATATTCGGGTATCGATGCTAGCTACTCTGCCAACAGTTGGACTGAACTTACTATCCGCTAAACAGCATCTAAATTATGACGAAAACTTTGATGGTCGTTTTCTCAGAAGCAGCTGAATATCTACAAATAAGCTGAGACACGTGTTCACTCGTTTTCAAGCCTCTTCCACTGAGCGAAGTGTCTGACAAATCAGGTTATGGCACTTGGTGTGATCTGCTAGTGAGAAGGCAGCGACTACGAGGTCTTCGAGCTCCGGGTACCCTCCAAATAACTTCCAGTGCCCAGAAGATTGTACCAAATACAACAGCTTTGCGACGAGAAATAATAAACGTTAACTGACTTAACACTTGCAACTGCAGTTACTGTAACAGACAAGTAATTCGGTCAGTTTCTAATATAAAAACCATCCTCTGCTGATACTGCCGCTTTTGAAACGTTTGACCACTGAGGCGCTTCGTAGTTAGTTTTAGCAAAAGTACTGTAATATAGATGCACACCTGTGGGTCCAAAACGCTGTTGAGCCCGCGAATCGAGTTTCTGGCATCGTGGCTTTTGAGGTGAGTGCAAGCAGGCAGGAGAGGGTGATGACACAACCGCTCAGTTACAAAATATTATTAACTTTTCGAAGCACAAAAAAATCCTAGAGAATTTGCCGTGCCCGCAGCTTGTGAGTGGACGAAGAAAGACAACGCTGATAGTGCGGGGTTGGGTGCGGGAAAGGGAGGCGGTGGCCCAGTCAGCAAAGGTGCGTGGAGCCATTAAACAGGTGATGGGACCCGCCCACTGGCGCCGGCCAGGTTGTAGACGCGGTGTTGACGTATGCGCAGTCCGAAATAGAAACAAGTCAAGCTGAACATAAATCTATAACTTGATGGATTCAGTTCATAGCATTTGCCAGTTAGTTAGCAGTACAGTCGACTCCAAATTACGTGGATAGAACGTCAGTCTCTTGTTTGATCTTGATGGGTGTTGAATAAAGTCCGATTAGCAATGAATAATTAACCAACAGCCAGTGGGTACATCGAAAGCAGTTGGATATTTCACAGAATAGAGTGTTCCATATAGTGTAGGACATTCTTTACATATCAGGACCCCCAGGTGATTTGTAGCTTTTTTACAGTTTTTATTGCTTCTTTTGGACACTTTCTTCCACCTTACTATGCTCCATTTATTTCCGAATTTCACAGCAAATGCTGGATCTGTTCCTTCTTTTCAATATCTTTAAAAATTATTTGTGACATTTATCTCGACTCCAAGAATTAGAGCAAGAGGTAGGCTTTTTCTTGTGTTCATTAGGCCTAAAGAGACCCACGCGGCTTTGCAATAACTGTGAGCTTCTTCAGTAACCCTATCACTGCTTTCTGTTTTTGGTTTTTCTGTTTCATTTCTATAGATCATTTTGATCCGTAAATAATTACAGAACAGTTTTTAAAGCAGCTAACTTTTTCTTTGTAATAAAACATTTTATGAACATACAATTTGATTGCCAACTGGGAATTTGTTGTATACTCACTGGGTTTTTCCATGGCTTCATCATTACTACTCTGTAATCTGCAAGCACAAGGTCGCCAGCGTTACTTACTTTGTAGTTCAAACTAGTGGCGTACTTTGAGGAGAAACAACTGCGGTGTTAGCAATAGCAGGCAGAAGACGCATTTTCTTAGTGCTTCACATTTTATCGATTTTAACCTAGACAAACTCACGCTGCAGTATTCGTCCTCTGCACGCCAGTGCAGAACTGCAGAAGTGTACACAGAAACTTGCTACGTGAAAAATCCATGCAATACGCACGTTTATTTATATGTAAAAGCCGACTGCGGAATTTTCCTTTCTGTGAGATTGCATGTACAAGATTTGTGTGAGGATTGGAGGTTCTAGATTCGTTTATTTTACTGTTCGCGTCGCTTCTGCATGGTCTTTCATTGATTGTACCAGTATCCAATCGTATATTGTGATATATTGCGGAATTTCGAACATTCGCGAGAACCGCGATAAACTGGTACTGTTATTGTCAATTGAAGAATTAAATTTAATTGTATTTTTTTAATTTTTGAGGACAGTAAGCCTATTCTCTCAAAACAACCGTTCTCTGCTTTCGTGGCATAATTATAGAAATGGTTATTTTTGAGAATTTTTGGAGGCTTAAAAAACCATTTTCGTATGTTACTGATACGAGTGTTTTGGATACATAGCTTACTTCGTAAGAAATCAGCGTTTGTGGTTCACAGTTACTGCCAAAGAATACATCACCCCGGAATTTCATTGTATATCAACACAAATAAACGGGCGGTTTTGAGAATTTTTGGAAGCTAGTATTGTCCTATGTGTAATTTATGAGTAATTTGTACTAAATCGGCGTGTGTGATTTTGTACTGTAGCAGATATTCTAACAAACATGTTGCATTACATCTAGCTTTCCCTTAAAGAGGATAGCTCTAGATATTATCTACATCTATCACAAATGAATTCTGTTTTCGAATTTGCTAACAACTACAATTAACCTCAAACCGTTTTAGAAAACTAGTAATTTTTACCATAGGTCTTTGGGTTGCCTCAATAGAAATCTTGATCAGTGTATTTGCTTCAATTCTTATAGGGAATTATTAACAACTTTTTGTCTCAACAGATTAAAAGATAATCAGCTGGCTTTATTTAAAGTTATTTGTTCACTGCCCTGAAATACGTTGCACCAGGCAAAATGCAGCTTCACTGCGTATGCTGTTGTCGAACAGAAGATGAGTTGGTCGGTGTTCATAAGCAGCTGGAAATCATCCTGACTGTCAAACGATTGGTAGCTGCTGTGAATTGGAGTGTTGGAAGAGCTCTCGAGAGTTGTGTACCTGTGATGCTGGTACCATAGGTTCCTCAATTACTATCCTAATCATTAGCAGTTAAAACGTTTGGCGAATGATGGTACTCCTTAGGGAAGTGGCAGCAAAGGTAAATTGCGAGATGAGGTCGATGTGCCAAAATTTCCTTGGTGTGGTGTTGATTGCATCTGCAAAAGGCTTGTGGTTGATGCAAATGGTTAAAGAGCATCCGTCAGTGTCATCTAAAAAATGGTGGACCACCTCACAGATGTCCAAGAGCTCCTTATCAGAAGTCGGTAATTTCCAAGAATCATTGCCTATCGAAGTTGGAGGGCCCCAAACGATACATACCGAACGTGTGGTAGTAAATCGATTACGGAAGTCTCGTGGAGCGCGTTACGAGTATGTTTCAAGTTGTCACTACAGCAACGACAAAAGAAAAGCATCAGAGAAGCACTTGTAAATTCAAAGGAGACGACTTACCTTACTCATCGTCGGTGTTATCGTCTTGTGACAGTCCGCGTGATGTATAAGGTACAAGGGCAATTCCTTTTTTTCCCATACCCAGGGTAAACACAGCCAATATCGTGCAGGAATATCGGCAGAGTGTCGCGTGCAAACGCAAGTTGTGGAAGTATAGGTACTGGAACAAGTACAGTTCATCCCTCTGTCTTGGACGGCCTTCTCTTTTTATGGTAGACTTCACATACTTCCACAGCTTTTCTGTATTCTGGGTATGGACACTGGCGTCATCTGAAGAGACAAACTCCACTGAGTGGTTCACAAATGCATGGTCGAACCCATCAGCTTTCAGAGTCTGGTACGACTGAAACCCGTCTGTGATGACTTTTGTTCCAGGCAGTATGAAATGTTTAATGAGACCCACTAAAGTCACCTTGTCTCGGGACAATACCCTCACAACGAAACACTTCTGGGACTCTCTTTCTATCCCACAGAAAACCTAAATATGATCTACTTCACTTTTAGAAGGTCATCCTCTCTGATTCTTTCGTCTGGCAATATGAGATTCGCCTACTTCTACTGTTTTATTCGATCCACCAATTGGCACACTGTCATTTGTCACTACCACATAGAACACTTCTCGGCAAAACTCAAGTAGTTACACATGGTATTTGCTGATAACTCAGTTTCTGATGCTGTGGCTTGCAACGTGTAATCTCGAATCCAGCAAGACACAAGAACTACACTTGTCTGAACCGATAATTTGGAGAACTTGAACCATGTATTTTTCCTGATGCTGGTTCGCTTTCTGCAAAGTACGCAATGAAATTGCAACAGAATCTCGGTGTCCACACTCCTCTTACGGAGTTTTACAGACTTCACAACACCACAGTCAACACAGTCCCTTCTTTCCTTGTCCGGCAGAAGTCCATATTTCCGGGAAAAAGTAAAACATTTGTCTATGCTGGATTTGCATGGAATTAGAGTTCTTCATGTCAGGCAATCCGCAGAAGAAACGTGAGAAGCAGCAGACATTACACTCGCTATCAAGAGAAACCGTGTCGATTTCCCAATGGAATCACAAATAATTGCGGCGGGAATGTAATGTACACGAACTAAAGAAACAACGGAAAAATGACGATCACAAATAATTGACCATAATGCGTGCCACAAGACTTCTGTAATTGATTTACTATCATACGTTCGATATGTATCGTTTGGAGCCCTCCAACTTCGATAGGCAAACGTTCTTGGAAATTACCCAGAAGTCTACCACTTCTGAGTATTGGTCAACTTTCAAGAGAAGAAATGCAGTCGCTGCAATCTTTTGTTGCAGCACCACGCCAGTCACACAGTCACTGGCATCTGCAGTCATAATGAGAAATGTATACAGTGATGGAAGGGTGAGGGTGACAGTCTTTGTGAGGCCAGGTTTAATCTCATTGGAGGCCATTTGCATTTCAGGCATCCACCTCAGTCGTCATTTGCCAGTGGTGTTCTTGAACCACTGTGGCCCACTCAGAGGCAAGAGTGTTTCACCACCATGTGGCAGAATACGCTGTAAAAGTTGATGACTCCAAGGATAGTCCGAGAGAGGAGGCAGATTTGTTCCCTTTTCTCCAGCATGTGGTGTATCTCCGAATTGTCAACCAAATGTCCAATGAAGGTGACATGATTGCCATAGTTGGAGTTTATCTTTATTAATTACAATGCTGTGTGCCACTAAATTCGTGTAAATTCTTGAAACACCACAGACTCAGGACGATGAAAACATGCTACCGTCTGGATTTGGTGCTGAATAAGTTTGATTACATCCTCAGCTCTTCAATGTTTCTATGTAATGCAACTGTAATTTCATTAATTGCTTGTACAAAAGTGATTTGTTTAATGCAGAAACCAAACTTTTTGTATCTTCCAATAAAAAGATCTCAATAAAACACTTAATTATTTATATGAAGATAGTAACTGTTCTTGAAAGAACAGAATACCATTGACGATCGTGCAGCTTCTCTAGAATAAATGATAATTAACTGAAACCCTCAGCTGCCGACAGGTGTTGTTGATATATCTCGATGGGGACAGCTGAAAATGTGTGCCCCAACCAGAATCTCCTGCTTACATGGCAAACACTCTATCCATCTGAGCCACCAAGAACACAGACGAATAGCGTGACTGGAGGGACTTATCCCTTGCACGCTTCCCGTGAGACTCACATTCCCAGCTGTCCACAATCTACATACATAATGTACCTAATAGCTATTTGCCCATCCACTCATTACTCGAGCACACTAAGGTGACGATTCCTGTATGAGTTCGGGCAACCTGTGTGTATTCGCACAGAGGAAGGTCAACGGCTGGATAGCCTTTAACTATATATATGAAGATAGTAACTGTTCCTGAAAGAACAGAATACCATTGATAATCATGCAGCTTCTCTAGAATAAATGATAATTAATTGAAACCCTCAGCTGCCGACAGGTGTTGTTATATACCTCTTGCGAATGCAGGTGTTGTTGATATACCTCTGTGCGAATGCACACAGGTGGCCCAAACTCTTATGGTAATCGCCACCTTAGTGTGCACGAGTAATGAGTGGATGGGCAAATATCTATTAGGTACATTACGTATGTAGATTGTGGACAGTTGGGAATGTGAGTCTCATGGGAAGCATGCAAGGGAGAAGTCCCTGCAGTCACGCTACTCATCTGTGTCCTCGTTGGCTCAGATGGATAGAGAGTCTGCCATGTAAGCAGGAGATCCCGGGTTCATGTCCCGGACGGGGCACACATTTTCATCTGTCCCTGTCGAGGTATATCAACAACACCTGTCGGCAGCTGAGGGTTTCAATTAATTATCACTGAATTATTTATTTTAACATATTAGTCAACATTTCATCAAAGATTAAACTGTAAAAAGTGACTCATTTCCCTCAAACAAACACAAACATGTTTCTCTAGTTTTTTTCAAAATGTCAAGAATTCCACTTGGATCATTTTGGTCCAACTGTGCAATCCAATGCAACCAAAACACTACTGAAACAAACTTGTTTAAAAGTGCAGTTAAAGAGTAGCTTTTAACCCAAACATTCTATGCAATGAAGGTTTATTTAGATTACACAGAGAGGGGTTTTAGTAAAAAGTGTAGCACAAATAACAATAACAATAATAAAACTTCTGAAATTCCACACAAGCCTTTCACACTATATCTTTCCTTCTTTTTCTTTTTTTTTTCCTCTTCAGGAAAAACTTGCTCCCAAAACTATGCAGTGTGTAGTACTAACACCATATTGTCCTTCTGAACTCAAATCTCACTCATTGTAGAGGAATGCTGTCTGACTCAGTTTTTGAGGCTAGCAAAAGGAAAGTTGCGTGGCACAAAATGTTCCGGGCATCACACGATGGTGTGTATAGTGTTATGAACCAATGTGAGTATAGTGTGTGCAGTATGTGCAGTAATTGAGAGTGAATGGAACAGGAAGAAACCTTAATAACTGGTACAGTGGGAAGTACTCTCTGCCATGCACCTCATGATGGTTCGCAGAGAATAGATGTAGATTAGCTTTTTTCATTATTAACTAACTTACTTGTAAAACTGTATTGTGTACTAGGGGTAAACCAAATGAGGCAGCAATTTTTTCAATAGATTTGTCTTGTATCTGGGAAGGTGAAGGGTCCAATCTTTATCCACTCATCCTGATTTTGCTTTTCTGTGGTTTCCCTAAATCATTTCAAGAAAAAGGACGGTTCATGCTATAAGGTCATGACATGTCCCATTCTTGTCACACTAGACCTGTTAGTTTGTAAATGTATGTTTATGTGAATTACTATATTTTTGTTTTTCTTAAATTGTGATAGCAAGGTATGTCCAATATTCTTGTAAATGGGACATGTGGATGAATAAAACTGGTTAACAACTACTACTGCTAACTAATGCAACATTCTGTTGTTGTGATCACACTTGGCCTACAGTCCCATGTTCTTATGATTTGTGGCATTTTTTTTCTGTGTATTCAACTTAAAGGCTAAGCACCCTGCAACATTTAATCCTCAAAGAAGAAACTTTGTAAGTCCAAGCTATCTAAATCAAAAAAAGGATGCATTTCTCTGATGTTGTTATTTATTAACTTAGTTTGTTGTGACATGATAGCCCTATAAAAATGAATGTCTACAGTACAATGTGTAATCCTTTGTTGCAGGAATCATGATAACTTTGACACCCCTACAACTGCATCAGCTTGTAGGATTGAGAGGAGATGTAGCTTCTGCTTGGCTGTCACAGTTAGGAGGCTACTCTGAATTTGCTAAAGGACTTGATACACATGAAAAGGAAGGTATGACAAATAATTCACGTAATTGAAATAATGTTAATTAATTTCTTCTCATACTGAATTAATGTACTGTGAATAATTAAAGTGTGTTCATATGACTACCACATGAAATCAGAATTTGATGCTGATAGTTATTGATTAAAGTCTCACTTATATGACAAAACATGAAACAACAATTTCATGGCAAAATTTGTGGGCAGCATGTAAGAAAAAGTATACTTTCAGCAAATAATATATTTTTACACCTAAAAAGATGCCTGTGTACATCTGCTCACTTCAAAATAGCAAGGAAATGAAGCATGTGTTAACTTGAAACTTGATGTGATTTTTGAAGCTGTGAAGTAAGTTTTACCCCTCCAGTATCTTCAGTTTGAATGATTTTCTGTGTAATTGGTGGACTGACAGCTACACTTTAAATAAAACAGTACTTAAAAAACCTGCAGTGACACTGCGTAGACCTGTGACGCTGCTTCGAAATTCCTTATACAGTGAAGCTAAAGTTTTTTGTAAATACACCTACATTTATCTTGTCACCATTTGTTAGAAAAAACCAAAATACCAACAAACAATTTGATTTGTAGTTCTTGAGTGTAGAAACAAATTACATTGTGTTCCTGAACCAGTATAATGATTTTTGCTGTGATAAAAGCAGAACAGGATGTACAATTATGAGGTACAATGTTTGGATGACTTCTGTGCACATCCATCTTTTTGCTGATAACATACACATATTTAAAATTATGGGTAGGATAGCTTGCCAGAGTTCAACTCCAGGGGACAATATATTTAGTACTGCCAACAGACAGAACAATTTTTGTATCCCCTCATCTTCACAAAAGGTAGGTCCCTTCCATCATGGGGTCTGAGTGAGTGACCTGCTCTTCCTCTTTAACCTTCTTCAACATATCCCCTCCCCTCTCCTCTCCTCAGAGGAAGGAGCCTATAGTTCTAAAAATTACGATATGTAGTGTTGTATAATTTTGTATCTATCTATCAGCAGTACTAAATATTTATCCTCATGGAAGTACTGCTCGTAAATTATGTCTCATGATTTATTAGTTTTTTGATTGAATTTTCCATTTAAATTGCTAGTTTTGTGTCATTTCTATATTCAAAAAAGTCTCACTTGTACATAACCTCAATCCCATGAAGAGATTTCTAACCACCTGAAGCTGTACCATCACATGGCTAAGTTAACCACAAATCTTAGTTCTGCTTGCATGTTTTTCATACTGTCACTCAGTACTGTCTTACACCATTATCTTCTAGGACATTGCTACAATCTTAAATTTATTCTTCAAAAGAGTGGAGGAAGAATATTATCTAAATTTGATTATCTGACATCTTGTAAAAGTATTTTCAGGGACTCTGATATTAGTATTCTTTTGTGCCCGTACATGTACTCTATGATTTCTGTGGTTAATAATAAATGTGAAGTTTAAAACCACAACACCACAAGTACAAATAATTTCTGTACAGACTGTATAGTGCTACATAGGGTTCAGGAGGGTGATTTATATTCTGGTGCAAAAGTCTGTATCACGTTATTGACATACACCATTCAGGGAAATAGTTCATGGGTGAACTGCCAGATGTTGCTGTCCAGTGGGCACAATATTTTGGCAAATGACCGTGTTGCCATCACCAGGTTCGCTGATGAACTGACTGATGGGGCACTGGTCCCTTGCTTCTATCTCCTCCTCCTCTCCTTGTGATTGACCACTCCATTGGCTGTCCGTGCCACCACTTCTCCCTCTGACTCAGTATTCCGTCCTAGGTTTGCGCCCCGATGCACGTGCTGGAGGCACCTCCGCTGTTCCTCTGCCTGCCCCCGAAGCCAGTTCATTGTCTAGTATTTCATCCCTCTCCTTGACCATTCTTATAATGGTGTCCCATGCCTTGCTAAGTGTGTACCCGCTATCATGATTTATTAGCAAGTTCCCTTACTCAAATCTCAATAGATTCCTTAATGACACAGTCCCAGAATTTGGATGTCTGAGTCAGAACCTTGCTGTGGCTACAGTCCATTCCATGAAATTCCATTAGGCAATGTTCTGTGACTGCTGACCAGTTAGGTTGCTGAAACCTGGTATGGCGTTGGTGTTCTCAACAATGATATTCGACAGTACACACCATCTGATCTATATAAGTTTGCTCATCTAGGTTTCTCTTGTCAGAATCCCTATAATTTTTCTGGCAGTAACCATCTGTTTTGTATCTGGATCTGTGTAGTGTGTATCTGCAGCTTCCCCTAGGCATGTCATGCCAATATTTTGAAGGTGCATTCCTGTTACTGTTATGTCCATAATACATTATTCTGTATGCTCTGTCTTTATTCTTTTGCTCTATTCTTTGAGTGTGGAAAGAATTACTACAGATTCCTATACCACATTCTTCTGGTTGCTTGAGTACCTTCCTTGCTTGATCAGCTGTATTGATAATTGTTTCAATCAGCCTCTCATGTGTGTCTAATAGTAATCTGTTGATCACCAAGTCTATAAATACGGCAGTCATTTCCACAAAGACATAGTCAATTGCAAGCTAGCTTTCTGTTGGTACAGTTACTATGTCATCATCTAATTTTCAGTGTAGATGCATAGCTCATCAAATCACTTCCTCAGTTACAGCTGGAAACGATCTAGCATGAAAGCAAAACAATGGAATACAAATTACTCGTGGCCGACAGATGTTTTGCTGTTCTACAGCAATGACAATTCATAGATATGACAGGCAACAATGACTGCTGCCAGTGCATTCTTGGTGCATCACATTGCCCACATCTATGAGAAGCCAATGTAACACAAGACATTATGTACTCTCAAGTCACTCACAGCTAAAACACATGAGTCAAACTAGTTTTGCCCCATTTTGGAATGACAGTAGTAGACTGTATGTCTTAGAAAATAAACAAATAAATACTTCCTGATCAGTACTGGCTCAGAATCAAGCAGAATTCCCAGATGGAAACCACCAACAGAGCTTACAATGCCTGCTGTTTAACTACATCCTGCAAATGATATATTAAAACTTTCAGAACACTTATGTATTTGGTGGACCTCAATCTGCATGAGAAATTTCCATGGTAGTTTCTGGTCGCAGATGTTGGAGAACTGATCTTAGCTGCAGATTTTCTGTGTTGATTTCATCTCCACCAAATTTAATATTATCTATCCTCAGGCAAATCAGCAGTGGAGGGTTGATATTCAGTATCACTGATAGTCTGCCACCACATCCACAGGCAGGTCTGGAGGAGACTGGTCTGAGAACAGCTCCCTCAGTCTCTACACATGATATCATTCTTATCTCCTTAATGACCATCATGCTTTAGATTTGGAAATACAGAAGGTGATGGTGGCTAATGAAGAAATGTGAAAGGAGGATCTGGAACTGCACACCAGAAAACTGTTATTGGAAGTGAACTGTATGCTATGAAGTCTTACCTGTGGCATGTAAAGTGGGAATGATATCACCATCTCCAAATACTCAGCTTGAAAGAGACAGCATCTGCCATTATGCTGGCAGATGGCACAAATGCACAGTTGGGACATACCGCATCACACTCAGTACAGTGAAATTTTCTAAAAGTATGCATTTAATCTCCCACATGTGCTCCCTGTGTTCTCCTGACAACATGTGTGGCATTTAAACTGAGAGGCATTAGACATGACACTGTCCACAAAATTAATAACACACTAGGTCTGCCACAATCTGTAGAGAGTGGCACCAGACAGATTCTGAGCAGCTAAAACTGACGTAGATGACTTACTGCAAGATTGCCTAGTCAGGCAGTCAGATAATTCATGGGCTTAGGCCATACACCTAGTTCCCAGGAAAGACAGATGTACATATTATGTGGTGATTATAAGTTCCTTGATACACACACAATACCTGATAGTTACCTGATACCAGACATCCAAGGCTTTACTCACACTTTAGCAGGTGATTCCATGTTTAGCACTCTACATTATAAAAAAACTTACCTGTAGATTACCATGACTACTCATGACATATTCAAAGTGATAATAACACTGTACAGGATGTATGAATTTTTGTTTATTCCTTAGAGTTCGAAAAACGTGGCCCATACATGCCAGTGGTTCATTGATTACAGTCTCTTCAATTTCCCATTTTGTTACATGTAACTGGATAGTGTTTTAGCTTTTTTGGCACCTCCACAAGAACATGATGAATGTCTTACTCATTTTTTGAGACTCGTGAACATTTTGGTGTAGTGATAGAAGACAAGTGCCAACTTTGATGACCAAAATTAACATTTACAGGACAGTGCGTTAGGCAAACAATTTTTTCATGTCCCCTGCTTTTGCCCAAGTAACTTTCATACTACATATTCCCTTTGAGTTATTGTTTGTTGGCTATTTTATGAAACGTTAGTGTCAATATATTTTATAGAAAATTCCTGCTTTGAAAAATAAATAAATAAATATACTTATTATGGGTCCAACAACCCCCCCCCCCCTCCCCCTTAGGCTTCCATGCTATAGAAAATTTCCCTTCTCATCTCTACAACAATGCGTGTTAGTTTCTTGTTGGTTGGTATTCTTGGTATTCACAACAATCAGTTTACTTTCAGAGGAAGTGATTGTTGATGTCAGTCAGCTGTTATTTATCTTGTAAACTTGTGGTGAGTTAGTGCAGTTTCCTATTGTTCACACCCAGACTTAGAAATGACTAAAAGAATATGTGACTCACCTGTAGAAAGAGTTCTGAATGAAATTTTAGACAAAGATTCTGACTTGGGGAGTGAAAGTGAATATGAGGATGGTGTTATGGAGTATGATTCAGATCGGGAAAGTGATGTGGATGTTAGAGAAGATGGAGATAGCGCAGCTTCAGGCAGTGACCATCTGGATGTTATTGTGGCCAAGTCTGGAAGAAGTTACGTAACCACACAGCCTAGAATTCCTTGGAGGTCTGTTGCTAATATAGTAAGAGAACAGGCAGGAGTAACTCCAGCTGGTGTTTGCCATTCACCTGGAGAAGCCTTGAAGTTACTTCTTACACCTGACATCATGGATGTTATAGTAAAACATTCAAATGAAGAGGCAGTTAAGCGAAATGTTACTTTGACTAATGAGAAAGAATTGTATGCTTTTATAGGAATCTATGGAGGCAAAGAAGGACAATTCTGTCAGTGTACATGATCTTTGGTCAGACCTAATGGGTCGGCCAGTTTACAAAGGTGTTATGGCAAGAGAATGTTTCAAGGAACTTATTGCAATCATAAGGTTTGATGACAAAGTACCCGCCAGCTAAGAAGGGAAGCAGACAAGTTCACAGCAATCCGTGATGTTTTCAACAAAGTGAATGTTAGATTTCCACTATCGTATAAACCAGGGGTCCACCTCACCATTGATGAGATGCTCAGCTTGTTTAGAGGGTGCTGCCCCTTCAAAGTATTTATGAAGGATAAACTGGGCAAGTATGGCATCCTTTTATGCATGATGTCCGATGCAGTTGACAGATACATCTTGAATATGGAACCCTATGCAGGTAATGTTCAGAATTTGTCGAAAGAAGAATGGGGTTCAGCAGCTGTTGTCAAACATCTGGTAGCACCTGTGAAAGATACTGGTTGAAATATTACTACAGACCGATACTACACATTGGTGGATTTGGTGGAAGAATTATACCAAGACTACAAAGTTACTACAGTAGGAATTCTCCAGTCAAACAGGAAGCATATTCCAGACATAATGAAGAACATGTCAAATTGAGAGCTATATTCATCAATGTTCTTGTTCACAGATCCATCAACACGTAGGCCTCCAGTAACTTTGGTGTCCTACACAGCAAAAATGTATTTTACTCTCTCATCAACATTTGTGCTATCAATGCAACCACCAAATTCATCCAGCAACATCCAAGATGGAATGAAAAGAAACACAACAAAAGGAAACTTTATCTCCTGCAAGCTGGGATGGAACTAGTGAAATTGTAGGTAGAAGAAAGAAGTGCCAGTGCAAGAGGGTTAGCTAACCAAATTGTTCAATCAGTGGAGACTATTCTACAAAAGAAAATCAAAGAAGTGCCAACAGAAGCATGTAAGCCTCCTGCAGGGAAAGGTCGGTGCCGTATTTGTGTAAGAGAAGCTAAAACAAAGAAGCGGAAGTACAACAATCTAAGTAAACCAAAACAGTATTGTGGACAGTGTCATAAACATTGTGTAACACACATTCAGAAAAAAATTGTGTAGTGTGTCTCTTGCCTTGAAGTTGAGGACTCAGAGTAGTCTATTGTATATGAACACATCTGTATTTTGTATTGTAATATGTCAATTTTTTATTCACTCAGTCCAATATTTATAACAATTAACAACATTTATAAACCGATGCCTTAGTTAAAATACATAAACCATTTTGAAAGTTGTAATTTTTGATCAGTAAACTTATTTAATACCTGTGGGCTCGCGGAACAACCCCCCCCCCCCCCCCCCCCCCCAAACACACACCTCAGGCATCCAAGTTAGAAAAAAAGGCTTGGGCATCCTAGTGATAAGTTATGGTAATTTTGCAACATGATTAATTTCTACAAGCATCATTTCCCACAAGTGGCAGCCATACATGTGCTGTTGACAGATGATTTGGTTGACAAAACACATGCGGTAGCATGCATCACTCAAATGCATTCAACTGATGTAAGCACAGCTTATTATGTGCTACAATGTTATCCCATCTGATCATGACAACTCCCTTGTCAGTTACTCTGATGCTAGTAACACTGCAATCAGAGCTGCATTTCAACAGAGAGTTTCAGATATGCAACTACCATTACACTTATTCTAACAAAAGTCTCAGTGTAAGTGGTCAGCTTATGACAGAGAATTGCACACTGGCTGTGGGGCATTGCATCACTTCAAGGATGACATGAAAGGTAGACCACTCACTATTTACATGGACCACCAACCAGTGCCCCCCCCCATGAACCATGGACCTTGCCGTTGGTGGGGAGGCTTGCATGCCTCAGCAATACAGATAGCCGTACCGTAGGTACAGCCACAACAGAGGGGTATCTGTTGAGAGGCCAGACAAACATGTGGTTCCTGAAGATGAGCAGCAGCCTTTTCAGTAGTTGCAAGGGCAACAGTCTGGATGATTGACTGATCTGGCCTTGCAACAATAACCAAAACGGCCTTGCTGTGCTGGTACTGCGAACGGCTGAATGCAAGGGGAAACTACGGCCATAATTTTTCCCGAGGGCATGCAGCTTTACTGTATGATTAAATGATGATGGCGTCCTCTTGGGTAAAATATTCCGGAGGTAAAATAGTCCCCCATTTGGATCTCCGGGCGGGGACTGCTCAAGAGGATGTCGTTATCAGGAGAAAGAAAACTGGCGTTCTACGGATCGGAGCGTGGAATGTCAGATCCCTTAATCGGGCAGGTAGGTTAGAAAATTTAAAAAGGGAAATGAATAGGTTAAAGTTAGATATAGTGGGAATTAGTGAAGTTCGGTGGCAGGAGGAAGAAGACTTCTGGTCAGGTGACTACAGGGTTATAAACACAAAATCAAATAGGGGTAATGCAGGAGTAGGTTTAATAATGAATAGGAAAATAGGAATGCGGGTAAGCTACTACAAACAGCATAGTGAACGCATTATTGTTGCCAAGATAGATACAAAGCACACACCTACTACAGTAGTACAAGTTTATATGCCAACTAGCTCTGCAGATGGTGAAGAAATTGAAAAAATGTATGATGAAATAAAAGAAATTATTCAGATAGTGAAGGGAGACGAAAATTTAATAGTCATGGGTGACTGGAATTCGAGTGTAGGAAAAGGGAGAGAAGGAAACGTGGTAGGTTAATATGGATTGGGGCTAAGAAATGAAAGAGGAAGCCGCCTGGTAGAATTTTGCACAGAGCACAACTTAATCATAGCTAACACTTGGTTTAAGAATCATGATAGAAGGTTGTATACATGGAAGAACCCTGGAGATACTAAAAGGTATCAGATAGATTATATAATGGTAAGACAGAGATTTAGGAACCAGGTTTTAAATTGTAAGACATTTCCAGGGGCAGATGTGGACTCTGACCACAATCTATTAGTTATGACCTGTAGATTAAAACTGAAGAAACTGCAAAAAGGTGGGAATTTAAGGAGATGGGACCTGGATAAACTGAAAGAACCACAGGTTGTACAGAGTTTCAGGGAGAGCATAAGGGAACAATTAACAGGAATGGGGGAAAGAAATACAGTAGAAGAAGAATGGGTAGCTTTGAGGGATGAAATAGTGAAGGCAGCAGAGGATCAAGTAGGTAAAAAGATGAGGGCTAGTGGAAATCCTTGGGTAACAGAAGAAATATTGAATTTAATTGATGAAAGGAGAAAATATAAAAATGCAGTAAATGAAGCAGGCAAAAAGGAATACAAACGTATCAAAAATGAGATCGACAGGAAGTGCAAAATGGCTAAGCAGGGATGGCTAGAGGACAAATGTAAGGATGTAGAGGCCTATCTCACTATGAGTAAGATTGATACTGCCTACAGGAAAATTAAAGAGACCTTTGGAGATAAGAGAACCACTTGTATGAACATAAAGAGCTCAGATGGAAACCCAGTTCTAAGCAAAGACGGGAAAGCAGAAAGGTGGAAGGAGTAAATAGAGGGTTTATACAAGGGCGATGTACTTGAGGACAATATTATGGAAATGGAAGAAGATGTAGATGAAGATGAAATGGGAGATACGATACTGCGTGAAGAGTTTGACAGAGCACTGAAAGACCTGAGTCGAAACAAGGCCCCCGGAGTAGACAACATTCCATTGGAACTACTGACGGCCTTGGGAGAGCCAGTCCTGACAAAACTCTACCATCTGGTGAGCAAAATGTATGAAACAGGCGAAATACCCTCAGACTTCAAGAAGAATATAATAATTCCAATCCCAAAGAAAGCAGGTGTTGACAGATGTGAAAATTACCGAACAATCAATTTAATAAGTCACAGCTGCAAAATACTAACACGAATTCTTTACAGACGAATGGAAAAACTAGTAGAAGCCAACCTTGGGGAAGATCAGTTTGAATTCCGTAGAAATACTGGAACACATGAGGCAATACTGACCTTACGACTTATCTTAGAAGAAAGGTTAAGGAAAGGCAAACCTACGTTTCTAGCATTTGTAGACTTAGAGAAAGCTTTTGACAATGTTGACTGGAATACTCTCTTTCAAATTCTAAAGGTGGCAGGGGTAAAATACAGGGAGCGAAAGGCTATTTACAATTTGTACAGAAACCAGTTGGCAGTTATAAGAGTCGAGGGACATGAAATGGAAGCAGTGGTTGGGAAGGGAGTAAGACAGGGTTGTAGCCTCTCCCCGATGCTATTCAATCTGTATATTGAGCAAGCAGTAAAGGAAATAAAAGAAAAATTCGGAGTAGGTATTAAAATCCATGGAGAAGAAATAAAAACTTTGAGGTTAGCCGATGACATTGTAATTCTGTCAGAGACAGCACAGGACTTGGAAGAGCAGTTGAACGGAATGGATGGTGTCTTGAAGGGAGGATATAAGATGAACATCAACAAAAGCAAAACGAGGATAATGGAATGTAGTCAAATTAAGTCGGGTGATGTTGAGGGTATTAGATTAGGAAATGAGACACTTAAAGTAGTAAAGGAGTTTTGCTATTTGGGGAGCAAAATAACGGATGATGGTCGAAGTAGAGAGGATATAAAATGTAGACTGGCAATGGCAAGGAAAGCGTTTCTGAAGAAGAGAAATTTGTTAACATCGAGTATAGATTTAAGTGTCAGGAAGTCATTTCTGAAAGTATTTGTATGGTGTGTAGCCATGTATGGAAGTGAAACATGGACGGTAAATAGTTTGGACAAGAAGAGAATAGAAGCTTTCGAAATGTGGTGCTACAGAAGAATGCTGAAGATTAGATGGGTAGACCACATAACTAATGAGGAAGTATTGAATTGGATTGGGGAGAAGAGACGTTTGTGGCACAACTTGACCAGAAGAAGGGATCGGTTGGTAGGACATGTTCTGAGGCATCAAGGGATCACCAATTTAGTATTGGAGGGCAGTGTGGAGGGTAAAAATCGTAGGGGGAGACCAAGAGATGAATACACTAAGCAGATTCAGAAGGATGTAGGTTGCAGTAGGTACTGGGATATGAAGAAGCTTGCACAGGGTAGAGTAGCATGGAGAGCTGCATCAAACCAGTCTCAGGACTGAAGACCACAACAACAACAACCAACCAGTGGCAGATTCCACACATAATCCAGCAAAAGACTGTTCTCCACACCCTTTTCCACCATTCTCTTTATGTTGCACAATTTACTACAGACATCCCAGCATCAAACCAGCCTCAGAACTGAAGACAACAACATCTCAAGGACACAGACAATATCATGGCTTATTACCTACCTCAAGTAAATGCACTACCCATTGATATCAATTACAATGAACTTGCCAAGGCCCAACAACAGGATACTCAAACCTGTACTCTCCTATATGATAGCACAACTAGTTAGAATCTTGAGCAATATACTATCCTTGGTTCCTGTCGTGTGATGTGTCACATAACTGCCTCTTGCCACTAGTCCCTTTCACTATCAGGAAGCCTATTCTTGATAGCTTGCATGGACTGCACACCTGGCAGAGTACCTGACTACTAAACTTGTTACAGAATAATTTGTCCAGTGGGGATGTGAAGTGAGACAGCAAACTGCAAACCCAAACGTGAACAGCTTGCCAGTGCTGCAAAACTTGTGGACATGCATGTCTAAAAAAAAAATGGGCAATATGAAATACTCAAAGGCCAGTTACAACATGTCCACATTGACCTGGTTGGCTCATTACTGTAGTTGGATGGTTTCCGGTATATTCTTTCCATGATAGATCGGGTCACATGCTGTGTTGAGGCAATATGCTTGCCAGACATAATGGCAGAAATGATGATGAAGAATTGTGGATACTGCATTTTGGTTGTCAAACTTCCTTCACTACTGATCAAGGCCACCAGCTTGAGTCTGCACTATTCTACAAACTATGTAACCTTTGCAACGACCAGTGCTATCATACCACAGCCTACTATCCACATAGCAATGGTTTTGATGAATTCTGGCTTTGAACACTCAAATAAGCCCTTTTGTGCCATGGGGAGTTAGTGGACAGAGTCCTTCCCTGGCTTCTTTTAGGTATCTGTTCCAAGTTCAAAGAAGACCTCGATGCCTCTTCAGCAGAACTTTTACGTGGTGGGCTACTCGATTTATCAGCAGATTTTGTCTCCCTTGTACAATGACAGATGATGCATGCCTATCAGCTCTAGTCTGGAGAGTGAAACAACACATTGCGTGACTAAGAATACTGCCACCCCAGCCGCAGGGCTCACCAAGAATATTTGCATTCATGAAGCAGACTAAGAGTACATCATGTTATGGGGTGATACAATAACAGCAGCATTACATTGTCTCTTCTTACTGAGAAATGGTGTGGCTGTGCCCTGCAATGGAACCAATCATGGCACAGCTGGTCATGCGTAGCTGACCCAGCAGCTACGAGCTTCAGCGACATCCTTCTGCCAGGGAATGGACGGTGGCAGCAGGGAGTGAGGGGGGGGGGGGGCAAGCAAGGGGGACTCAGCCTCTGTTGTGACCTCACCATCGATGACATCAAATATTAGAAACAAAACTCTTCAGGAATGAGTTTAGCCTCCTACATGGAGAGTATCTTTGGCTCAAACAATTTGTTGTGTCGTGCACACATGGTTCTTTGTATGTCCTTGTTTGGCACTAAATGTGTGTTACTTGTATTTATTGACCTTTTGCTTCTTCCTATGAGTATTCCCAGTTGGAATTCTCACTTACTTGTTTTATGATATTGATACAAATATTTAAAACACTGACTATTGAGCTGAACTTAGTATTATTATACATGTGGAGAGAAATGAAAAGCAAATTCTAGACTGGGGTGCACATTATTTAATAACAGTTCACCACATTTAATAGTTGCAGAAGGAAGATTATAGAAGAAATTCAATGAGCCTGAGGCACATGTAACAGGTCAATAACCTACAAAGGGCTGTTGTATTTATGATTTATGAGATGTGGCTATGAAATAATGGGACTGATGCTGTCCCAGAGTAAATATGCATGTGCCAAAGATAAACAACCAATAACTATGAAGTGTGGAGCCTTCTCAGTCAAATGCAACATCTCTGGTGTCCGTAGACAAATTGGTGTGGCTGTGGCTTTTGTGTGTGTAAGAGCTGTTATTTTGTTTTGCCGGAAAAAGATAAGTTTGATAATACAGCCCACAACTGTCATGATTTCACATGGAAAAGAAAAAGAAAAAAAGAAAACTGCTACCGAAACCTATCTTTTACTAAAAGAAGTATGTGATAAAGACTGTTTATCACATATGTGAATTTTTGTGTGGTTCAAGCATTTCCAAGATGGCCATGAAGAAGTTTAAGATGACTCATGCCTGGGATGCTCCTCAACATCAAAGTTGGATGAAAAAATCAAAAAATTAGTTATTCTGATTTGGCCTGACCATCAGTTGAATATTTGATTAGTTGTTGAAACTGTAGGAATTTACGAAGTATGTGTTAGGCAAATTTTATGTAACCAATGTAACATGAGAAAAATGTGCGCAGAACTAGTGGCAAAAATACAATTGAACAGAAAGTAGTTCATGAAAATGTTTCTTCTGACACTTTGAATACCATTGAAAATGATCCTAATTTCTTGGAAAGAATGATAACATGTGATGAACCTTGTTTTTTCACCTGTAATTCAGAAACCATGGAATTGTGGATTTCACTTGGTTCCTGGAGGTGAAAGATTAGAGATTGGATTCGATTCAGTTTTTGTTTCATAGTTGATTCTTGTGATGTGGAACAACTAAGTAAGTATAACATAAAAAATGTAAAACATTTGAATATAACACTCACTGCCCTGTTTGTTTGTCAGGAGACTATCAAAATAGGTGAATACGTTACAGTTAACCGGAATGGCTAATGTTTACAGAATTAATACACTGTCAGAATGAAACTTACATGTGCATCTTTAATAAATTTATCACACAAAAAATACCTAATTATCCCTTGTGACCAAGTACTCTCAAAACTGAAATCTAACAGGCAATTTTACTTAAGCTGACCTAACACTCCCTGTTAAGATATTCATCTACGGAGTAGAATCATTTGTGTATCAAGAAGTCTTTCAGACTCTGTTTAAATAGTGCTTTATCTGAAATCAAGTTTTTAATGGTTGCTGGCAATTTGTTGAAAACGTGTGTTCCTGCTTATTGGACCTGTTTTTGGACAAAGGTAAGTGATTTTAGGGTTTTATGTAGTTTGTTCTTACTCCTAGTATTGACACTATGTATTGAGTTATTGGTTGGAAACAGAGAAATATTACTTGCAACAGATTTCACTAAGGAATAAATATACTGAGAAGCGGTGGTTAGAATACAAAGTTACTTGAACAGATTTACACATGATGTTCTTGAATTTACCCAACAAATCATTCTTGTTACATGCTTTTGCATGTTAAAAACTTCTGCTCGATTCGATGAGTTATTCCAGAATATGATCCCATATAAGATTGTGGTGGTTATCGACTGCAAGAGCCCACCACCTCATGTTTGACAACGAACTTCTTTGAAAACTGTTGATCTCAGTGTGTTCTGAACTCTGTATTTGAGCAGATGTGTTTGTACCAACATGATCAAAATAAAGTTAATTCATTATAAACAAGCAAATACTTAATGTTGGGTTCGTAACATCTCGATCCCCATACTGGTGACCCCAATGCTCATGAACACCACTTACAATGCCAAAAATGTGTACTGGAACATCGCCATGGACAAACAATGCAGCAACCTTTTGTCGGATTTCTACGTCCATCGACTTTGCATCACGCCGCATCTGGATGCAGTGTACAGAAAGTGTAATTAGTGTGTAAATTCCCGACTCTTGTGTGAATTGTGCTTTTTGGTAACTTTTGTCACCTTCTCACACATCGAAAATGTGACTGAGGTGCCCACGTTGTCCTTCAAAACCCGCTCAACGCGTTGGTTAATTTCACTTCCGGACAGTGCAGTGCTCCTTCGCTGATTAATTTGGACAATTTTGACTTGCTTTTCTGTAATGAATTAACTTCGTGCAGTGCTTCGACATCGGAAAATCATGCCAAACAAGGACTGCAACAAACGGGGACTATGTTGCAAATCCTGGTTCACACGAACTCCGAATTACGGCTAAATCGCATGCCTGGTCAAATTCACAAACGCCACTCATGGCTACCGCATCTTCCATGCCGCATGCAAATTCGTTTGACCTGGTTTCTGCACAGCCCGTCTTCCAGAGTTCGAATGTTCGCGCCAACTTTACCAGCGCTTCTCCGCACTTGTCCCTCATTTGCAGCATTCAACTACCAACATTTCTCTCGGACCAACTTCGAATGTCGTTCATGGCCACGGAGTATATATTCTCCTCTTATGGCATCACCGACGAAAGTGAAAAATACCTTGTACTCTTTAGGCACCTAAAGGACTACCATTATATAATTACGGACATTATCTGTGACAATTTGAGTGACAAGTATACCTAAGCGAAAGCCCCTTTAATTCAGCACCTATCACCAACATCACAGGAGCAGTTTCACAAAGGGCATCCTATCGGTCAACAACAATGCACCAATTACACCAACGACAATGCCAGCTATTTCTCAGTGCAACACTGGATGTGCCACGCCTCCCTCTATACAGCACCTGAGTCACACCGGCTCTGCTTGACCGCTACAGACAGTGATGTCACGGCCGCCGCCTACTGGCTCACTGACCTTGGCCCAGTCAAAACAAGTAGCTGCGTGATGTATGATCCTGCCACCTCTACCGCACTCGCATCTTGTCAACAACTCGCCGACACTATGCATGCTTATCGCCTGGCCGTTCACTACTTGATTTCGCTCATAACTTGTTCACCCACCCCAGAAGACGATTTCAGCCATATCAATGTTTCATACAGCAGTGAACGTGTTCTCACTCCGCCGCTGCTGAGTGCTGAGTTTTACATTTGCGATCGCACACACGATCTCTTCTACTCAAACTGTTACGTCAATACTGTGCTGCTGACCTTGTCTTGTACGCCAGGTTACCCTTTGATAGAGACAGATTCTGATTTTGATCCCTTCTTACTCAGTGATACAGAGCACACTGCTTCACGACATACATTTTTGCCTGAACAACTGCGACAGCTACATGAGCAAATTGTGACATATAACTTGTTGGTACAAGATCAGTTACACATGCTGCAGCCGCCACTGACCAAGTGTGACATGTGAGATGCATTTTCACCTGAGCTACGTGAGCAAATTGTGACATACAACTTGTTGGTACAAGATCAGTTACACATGCTGCAGCTGACACCGACCGAGCATGACATGCAACGAGATGCTCCTGTCATTGTTCCGCCTCCGACTGCTGACAATTCTTCGCCATTACTACCAGCTACAACTAATACCCTGACGATCGCGCTACATGGATCTATGTCCCAGATGTCACAACTGTTATCATCATGCCACTTCAAGTGGAAATCCTATGTTACTGATGTGATACAAGCAACTTATTTACGCTGCTGCCACCTTCACTTGGTAGTCCCAGACACTTCGTTTCTGTACCATGGCATAACCAGTCGCATTCCAGTGCCGCTTGCTTTGCCACCCTCTTCACTATCTCTGCAATGTACGACCAACACATCTTCTGTTTCTGCTTTGACGAGTGAGCATCTTTCCACTCTGACGCACAACTGTGCAGCAGTTTCGCATGAGCAGCTTGCAGCCTTACGACTCAACAGCAGCGTTGACAGTGACAGCACACACGCAGCTCCAGTTCCATCGAACTGTGTCACCTCTCTGCCATGGACCAGTAGTTCATCCGCTGATTCGACTTCTTCACGTTCACACTACATCTCATTGCCTTCCTGCTCTGACCATGGTTTTGCCGATCACGTCCCCCTTCCACCACCTCTCACCGTTACCATGCATCATGGCCACACCCCTCAACCTTCGATCATGGCTGTTTTGCACATCAAAACACCAATACTATCAACTCCGCTTGGAGCATCCTGCCATCTACCGCTGTGACACACACACAGCCGCCAAGGTCAGTCATGTGCAGCATGCTGTTTTCTTCCCTGCTGCGACATCAAGCGCCTCTATAACTCCGTCATTACCGTGAGTGTTGCTCATCCGGATGCTGGGAAATACTTTAGCAATACATCGCATCGCATCTTCGACGCACTCCGTGCTTTTGATCAGATCAAAACCCCGCTGCGCTGCACGGCCTCAGCATGACAGTGTTCTCCCCAACGACACGCCGCCGCCTTCTGCTTTCACCATGCCATCAGCAGCATGGCACGGTCAACCTGTGGATGCCTTCCGAGCCTCCTTCCCTCCGCTGGTCGCGCCTTCCAAGACGTCAAGAATCGGTCTGATCGCGCCTCGCACTAGCGCCTGCCACGACACGATCGGTCACGCGCACCTGCGCCGTCAGTCGGCCAGGTGGACACACGCCTCTCATCATCCTTACCGTGCTCAGCACTACCGGCAGGGGCTCTGTGGCGATTATGGACTGTAAGAGTCAACTGCCTCATCTTTGAGAATTAACTTCTTTGAAAAATGTTGATCTCAGTGTGTTCCGAACTCTGTATTCGAGTGGATGTGTTTGTACCGACATGTTCAAAATAAAGTTAATTCATTATAAATGAGCGAATACTTAATGTTGTGTTCGATATTACCATACGTAACGTCTTGATCCCCACAAGATAATAGAACGAATGCAAGCAAAGTATGCAAGTTATATTTATATCTCCTACATGTGACATAACTCTCACGCCAAATACAGACATGTTTAGGTGCTTCAGCAATGCATTTCACAACTGAATTTATTATTGAGTTGTAATCCCAGAAATTTAACCCTGTCAACCTCTTCGATCTGCATGTCCTCATATGTAATACATATGCTGGAAGGAAATCTCATACGGGTTATGAACTGCATATAGTGGCTCTTTTCAAAGTTTAATGACAGTGAATTTAACTTCATACAATTTATTGACATCAGTGAAAATCTGATTAGCAGTCATTTCTGAATCTGTACTTGACTTGCCATTTATTGCAATGTTTGTATCATCTGCAAACAAAACAAATATAGCATCTGGCAGTGTAACACACAAGAGATCATTAAGACACACAAGAAAAAGCAACAGGCCCAAAATGGAACCTTGAGGAATATAACATGTAATTAATTCCCAATCAGATGAATACTGACTGCTTATTGTACAGGTATTTTGCAATGACACCCTTTATTTCCTATTGGTTAGATAAGACTCAAACCATTTTGCAGCACTGCCAGTGGCACCATAATATTCTAATTTACCCAAGAGAGTGCTGTGATTCACACAGTCAAAGGCTTTTGATGGGTCACAGAAAACGCCAGTACCCTCTGATTTGTTATCTAATGATTTAAGTAGATCTTACAAAAGCAGTTGTGCTGAAAGTTGCAAATAGGAACCAGGAATACATATTACAACAATGTTTATCATCATCATAAATGAACCACAAAGCAAAATTTGCTCAGCTAAAAGTGTATAAAAGCTCTAGAATGATAATCAGTGGAACTTTAATACTTACACGAACAATATAAACATTGACATTAGGGAACAATGTGACAAATGTGGTAAATATTCATCAATATTCACTGGCCCAAACAAATTTCCAACTGAAAAATGTTTGGAAATGGATGGCGTGCACTTATTTGGACTAGGCACAATGATCCTTAGCATGAAATAATTAAAAATAACATCTGAAGAAGGTGGTAATTCACAAATTTATTTAAGAAAAGTAAATGTAATTAAATTCATGATGCACTTAAAATTATTCACAATAACAATAAAATATAGAGAAGGAAAATGCTAAAGTAGTAATAATAAATTAACAACTGTTCACCAAAATATTCAGTGTCTAACAAATGAGGTACAAAAGCTCGAGATTGAGGTGGAGTGTGTAGATTGCTCAGTTTTTTGTATCACAGAACACCAGTGCAAATAATCTTAAATTAATCATGTAGTATTAAAGTCTTAAAATTTAGCCTGTGCATACAGTAGAACATCTATGAACTGTGGAGGTTGTTGTATTTCTGTGAAAGTAGCCATTGAATTTCAGAAGTGAGCTGTGTGCAATCAGTGAAGAGAAACATTTTAAGTTCACAGCAGTAGAATTAAGGGACCAAATAAGTGTAGAAAACTGATTATTTTATGTTTATATGGATCTCCTAGTGGAGATATGAATATCTTTTTGTCTAACCTCGTGAGAACATTGGCCTCCAAGGTACCATCACTGGCAGTTGACTCATCTCTGATGCAACAGTATCTTTGACCGACAGTTGGTCTATGCCCAGGCTACATTTTGTGACCTGAGCAGAGCCTTTGACTGTGTAGAGCATGACACTGTGCTGAATAAGCTAGTTTACTATGGTTTTGATGACAACAGTATAAATATGTTCAGCTCTTTTCTAGAGAACCATCAATAAGTTGCGTGCATTGGTAGGGAGAAATCAAATTTGGTTAATGTTAGGTACGGAGTGCCTCAAGGGTCGGTGCTTGGACCTTTACTGTTTATACTGATGATTAATGACCTGCACTTATTCATAAATTCTCATACAATATTGTATGCTGATGACACAACTTTTCTACATAAAAGCTCTGATCTAGGTACACTGAAAACACTGACCGAAAATACCCTTGCTCAGTCCTCATTATGGTTCAATGCTAATGGCTTCTTGCTAAATGAAAACAAAACCCAGACACTTTACTTTAGCCTCAAAGAGATTCCTAACTACCAGGAATTAGAAACTGTTAAATTTTTAGGTGTTACTATTGACAATAAATTGACATGGGAACCACACATTAAAAATATATTGGCTAGGCTTTCAAGAGTTATTTATCTAATTAGAAATTTAAAAAGACATGTTCCCAATGACTATGTGAGATCAGCATATTTTGCCTTCTTCCAAAGCATCATCTCTTATGGAATTTTACTGTGGGGTAGTAGCTGTCACGTAAATGACATTTCACATTTACAGAAGAAAGTAATAAGAATAATATCAGATTATGATAAAACAGAACATTGTAAACCTCTGTTTATTAAAATGTAGTGTCTTACAGTAGTGAACTTATTCATCTACAATGTTTTAATGTACATTAGAAACAATGTGTCAAATTGTTGAGAAGTGATATTCATAGCCATAATACTAGAAACAGAACATCTGTAGACGTACCATATCATAGATTATCAAAATCGCATAACTCTTACCTAGTTCTTGGACTAAGGATGTTTAATAGACTAAGTGGTGACTTTAAAGAACTACCTGTAAATATCTTTAAAGCTAAATTATACAAGCTACTAGTGAACAATCTGTTTTACACCATTGATGAATTCTTTGAAGATGAAAATACTGTATTCTAATGTGTACCTATTTTATGTAAACCAATTTACATCGATATAGTAGTTTATGTAGAAATATATGCTCTTGACTTTGTCTATTGCTGTAATCAGCTGAACGACAATACAATTATTATTATTATTATTATTATTATTATTATTATTATAATGACTTGATTGTGTTAGCACACTTATATATATATGCTCTTGTCAATAATAAATATTTTTCTACATTGCATTAGGACTGTGTGCTTATTTGCTGTAAGAATCTCATTTATGCTCTAGATCTATGCTGATGACTCTCAACAATCATGATCACACAGAAATTCATCATTCCAACAATTACACATTGACAATGCTACTGATGTCCTCCCATTGTGCTGCACAGTTTTCACTGACAGACAATGTATCTTCATCCAATATATCTGCCACCATGGATCAACATTCGCGAAACCACATATGAGGTAATTATCCTGCCAATACGATTACTACACAAGATCAGTGTGACCCTGGCATAACCGTCATTTGCATGCCGCACATATGTTTTCTGGACAGCGCAAGGCTTCTCAATAGACTCTTTGACTGTCTATAGACATAAGTTGTGCAAGTGTTGTGCTTCAGTACTGTGGTTCAGCTTATGACTGTGGTCCTGAACAAGGGGGAGTAAAAAACAATTTACTGTGGGACTTCACCACTGTTCCCATCTTGCAAAAATAGCATGCAACTGATGAACTGTGATATTGCATCTAATTGGATTCATGCTTGTTTAACACAATTCAACGTCTTTCGTGGACAAAAGATGATCAGTTACACCAAGAACATTTCAAAGAACACCAACAAGCACTCATATCATTCGCAAAAATACTGTCAGCCATGTGCTATAATGTCAGCCTCGTCATGTTTACTTCCAAGCAGTGGACAAGGCTGATAGACTTTGCCTGACTGTTTCCTTCTCTGTCATCTCTGTGCCCAGCCATACTGACGTCATTTGCTGCATGACACCAACAATCCCCCACTTCCCTGCCATCCGAGTTGCTCTCATGCTGACACAGAATACTGCTAACCACCCTGTGTCTGTACCTGTGCAGAACACCACCAACTACATTGTGCCCAGACCTGCACAGAATACCACTAAGTAAGCTGGGCTCATGCCTGCATGGAACACTTTTAACCACATCTGCCCATGCAGCTGCGATGCATGACTGGCCACATTGGACATGAGCAGAACCAGTTCTGCTGGTACCATATGACAAATGATGACATTCTGAGAAACTAGCCCCACATGCCACTATGACCACATGGGACACTATGCACACAGAACACTGTGCTCAACTGTTGCCTGTCATGTGGCCACATGACAGTGCCTGCAACTGGCTCCCCAATTCAGTAAGTATTAGTACTGGGCTTCCAAATAGGATTTCACTACAACTTCACAACAATGTCTGCAAACCATCAAATTTAACTTATCCCACACTTCAGTGTATTGCATGCAACAACTGTGTACTCCACGTTACATGTTGTGGTTGAATTTATGCACACTTTGAACATGTTTTCACATGGGGTCACACCATTTGCACTTCTGGGAACCGCATTTTCAACTGCACCACCTGCCTCTTACCTTCTGATGTAACACCTTTCAGGAGACCTAAGTTCTGACTTCAACCCTCTACCACTTGATGTCTCATTGCAAGGAACAAACCCACTGCACTGCAACTGCATGAGGCTACCAGCTCATCAATTGATGTGCATGGATTCATGACCCAGTCCCTGGAACTGTCACTATCTTGTCACATCACATGGACATTTTTGATGAAGGACACCATAAAACCAGACCTAGGAATGGACCTTTTACACTACTTCCACCTTATACCAGTCACACATCATACTGCACTCCTGCACTTTGACACAGACTGATACAGGGGACAGGGGGCTAACTGTTCTGTGAGGTATCATTGCTTTGGTTAACTCAGCTCTGATGCAAACAACTCTTTGACCAGCAGTCAATGTGGTGACTTGATTATATTCACATGCTTGTGGGTGTGTGCTCTCATTGGAAATAAATATTGTTCTACAGTGCATTACAACTGTGTGGTTGTTCACCATAATCATCTCCTACACCCTGTGGATTTACAAACAGTGAAGTTCTTGATATGATATCCACTCCTAATGGCAACATCCTCATATGTGGAGATATACATATAAATGCACTGAATCCTAATACTACCTGGAATTATTCCTTAGCATCACATAAAGTTTTAATTTAGTGTGGTCAGTTAAGAATGCAACAAGAATAACTATCCAATTAATGACAGGTACTGGCCCTGTGTTTTCAGATTTAGACAAAGTAAACTGTAGGACAGGTGTAGTAGATCTAGGATTATCTGATTACATAAGTGAAATTATGAAATTATGATTATGTAAGTGGCCACAAAAAAGCCTATCTACCAACAGTATATTTTCTATACTAAATGGCACAAGTTCATCAATCAAATAGGACATCAAACATGTAATGTAGTATACAGGGAGGTAGATGAAAATGATAAATTAAAAAATTTCATGGTGCTATTGAAACCAAAATTTGAAGAAAAACTTCTCACAAAGTATTATGTCCATTAACAACAGTTACACAAAACAAACAAGCAACAGAAAGCACCACAAAAATCATCTCAAATACCTCATCTCCATTAAAAACAGGCAAAGTAATTCAACTTTCTCAGATTTTTATAAATGATATAGGAAAAAGTATGGGAAAGTGTTGCTTGTAGTGGGGAGGGCTCATAATTCCAAAATGATACTCACTGCTGAAAGCGAAAACAAATCAGTATGGAAAACTGTAAAGCAGGAAGCAGGCCACAGAAAGATCAATCAATCAAACATAAAAGTCAAAGACAAAGGGATTCTAATAAAAAAATCCACAATATCTGGCAGACTACACAAACATCTAATCTGGCAGTATAGAAACAGAGATAATGGTAAAATTTCAAGAAGTTGCTTATATGAACAAGCAGTTTACAAACTGAGAAATAAAATTTCAGTAGGTTTTGATAAAATAACAATTTGTCTGATTAAGGACTGTTTAGAGAACCTAATATTGCCATTAGTTGCCATGATAAACCAATCATTCAAACAGGGCTGCTTTCTTGACTTATTGAAATATGCTTAAGTACTACCACTCTTCTAATTCTGATAATATAGGAAATCATAGGTCACCCTCACTGCTCTTTAGATAGGATTAGATTAGATTTACTTTCATTCCAATTGTTCCGTAGTGAGGAGGTCCTCCAGGATGTAGAACATGTCAGAAATACAACAATATATGACAAATATTTACAACTAAAACAAATAAGCTAATGTACCATTCCACAGGTCCCAAGTGGAATGATCGTCATTTTTTAATGAACACTATATGAAAGAGTCATTTTACAAATACTAATGCACTGAATTTAAAAAAAAAGTTTATTTATAAGGTAATAAACATGTAATACAACTACTATAATACTTATTTACAATTAACACATTACTGCACTACTAAAATGATGCAGAAGTTAGATTTTACTTACTTACTTACACACACACATTTACAGTGAACACATTACTGCACTGAAAAAAAAAAAAAAAAAATTATATATATATATATATATATATATATATATATATATATATATATATATATATATATATATATATATATATATATATATATATATATATAAAACTCTTTGACTTATCTAAAAACACAGATGATGTGACTTACCGAACGAAAGTGCTGGCAGGTCGATAGACACACAAACATACACACAAAATTCAAGCTTTCGCAACAAACTGTTGCCTCATCAGGAAAGAGGGAAGGAGAGGGAAAGACAAAAGGATGTGGGTTTTAAGGGAGAGGGTAAGGAGTCATTTCAATCCCAGGAGCAGAAAGACTTACCTTAGGGGGAAAAAAGGAAAAAAGGACAGGTATACACTCGCGCACACACACACACACACACACACACACACATATCCATCCGCACATACACAGACACAAGCAGACATATTTAAAGACCAATCATCATCACTTTTGGTCTTTAAATATGTCTGCTTGTGCCTGTATATATGTGGATGGATATGTGTGTGTGTGTGCGAGTGTATACCCGTCCTTTTTTCCCCCTAAGGTAAGTCTTTCCGCTCCCGGGATTGGAATGACTCCTTACCCTCTCCCTTAAAACCCACATCCTTTCGTCTTTCCCTCTCCTTCCCTGTTTCCTGATGAGGCAACAGTTTGTTGCGAAAGCTTGAATTTTGTGTGTATGTTTGTGTGTCTATCGACCTGCCAGCGCTTTCGTTCAGTAATTCACATCATCTTTGTTTTTAGATATATTTTTCACACGTGGAATGTTTCCCTCTATTATATATATATATATATATATATATATATATATATATATATATATATATATATATATATATATATATATATATATATATATATATATATATATATAAGTTGGTTTTACTGAGAAATTCATCAATGGAGTAGAAGGAGTTGGCCACCAATAAATCCTTTAGGCTTCTCTTAAACTGAATTTCATTGGTTGTTTAGCTTTTTATGGCTGCTGGCAAGTTATTGAAAATGTGTGTTCCTGAATAATGCACACCTTTTTGTACAAGACTAAGTAACTTTAAATCCTTGTGAAGATTATTCTTGTTTCTAGTATTGATTCCATGAATTGAGCTGTTGGCTTGAAAAAGTTATATATTTTTAATGAAAAATTTCATTAAGGAATAAATATATTGGGAAGCTGTAGTTAGTATTCCTAGTTCCCTAAACAGGCTTCTGCAGGATGTTCTTGAGTTCACACCACATATAACTCTTACTGCACATTTTTGTGCCTGGAAAACTTCACCTTGGCTTGATGAATTACCCCAAAAAATAATCCGATATGACATTATATAATGAAAGTAAGCATAGTATGCCAGCTTTTTCATTTTTATATCCCCTATGTCTGACACAATTAGTATTGCAAATAGAGATTTGTTAAGACGCTTCAGCAGGTCTGTGGTGTGCTCCTCCCAGTTGAATTTATTATCAAGCTGTAATCCCAAGAATTTAACACTGTCCACTTCTTCTATCTTCTTGTCATTGTATGTTAGACATATACTCGTGGGACACCCCTTACAAGTTCTGAACTGTGTGTAGTGTGTTTTTTCAAATTTTAGTGAAAAGGAATTGACTAGGAACCAGTGATTAATGTCCACAAATATTTTATTAGCCGATCTTTCTAAGACTACATTTGATTTGCTATTTATTGCAATGTTTGTATCATCAGCAAACAAAATGAACTTGGCACCTGGTAATGTTACTGATGAAAGGTCATTGATATACACAAGAAAATATAAGGGCCCCAAAATGGAACCTTGTGGGACCCCATGTGTAATTAGTTCCCAGTTAGATGATGCCTGATAGCTCGATACATGTCTCTTTCCTAATAACACCCTTTGTTTCCTGCCAGAGATATAAGATATGAACCATTAGATACTGTCATACTTGACAGTAATAATGGAAACTATTATGAAAGACAGACTTATAAATTATTTAAATAAATATAGCCAACTTTCAAAAGAACAGCATATCTTACAAAATATGTCCTAGAAGCACTGTATAAAGAGAATTATGCAAAAGGTATATCCTTCTGTTTAGCTAATGCATTTGACGTAGTGGATCATAAAATTCTATTAAATAAGCTAAATGATGTGGGCATAATGGGGTGGTTAACAAGTGGTTCCAGTCATACCTAGAAAATAGTATAGCTGACTGAAATTATATGTATGTCAATGAGCTCTAACTTTATTAAAAAATGTATTTCTGACCCTAAATACATAAATATAGGCGTACTGTGGGGTTGTGTGCTTTGTCCAGTAGTGTTCCTAATTTACTTTAATGGTTTCCTCCAAAATATCAAGTATGGGTAAACAACATTATTTGTGGATGACTCTGAAGTAATGATTACTGACAAGCCACCAGAAGCACTATGACAGAAAGCTGGACACTTAGAAGTGTATATAAGTGGACAACAAGCAATTAAGCACATTGAGCAGAAGAGAAAGTGTGTTGACTTTGCATACATTAACACAGGTGGCATAGGACAATACTGTCACTTGAGACTCAAGATGACATGAGTATGCTGTATTGGAAGGTGTGCATAGCTAGTGTCTGTACTTATTTGTGAGTTTGCGAATGGTGTTGCGAGTGAGCGCTGCAGAGTTGCAGGATTCGGTGATAAAGTGGTGTTAAGAGTTATAGCTTCTATTATTTAAATAAGAATAATAAAAAATGCCCACTTGTCTCATTCCAATATGTGGATCTGTCTACAGAGAAAGTAAAGGTAAACATTTTGTTTAGAGCTCAAAAATGGGCGAGAGCAGTACCTTGGAAAGACAAAGATCTGGTTCACATTTGTTTTGTGTGTGATTCACATTTCAGTGAAGAACTTATTACAACATCAGACTTTTACTTGAAGCAGGAAATGGGGAAAGAAACAGAAGGTGTGTATGGGAATCTATGGCTTCCAACCAGTGGTAATTCAATGGCAGAAGTCAAAAATTAGTGCTGGACTGGGACTAGAAACCTTGATTTATTGCTTCCCTTGAGCAGATGCTGTAACAGCTTCAGTCATTTGGACACAGTCCTTGAATGATTCAAATTTCCAACATATTGCACCCTGCAATGCAGTGTCCCTTGTTCATTAATCTCCTATTTACAAATTATTGGTTCTCGTAGGAGTTTGGACAATATTAGTGCATCCACACTGAAATAAACATCAAGAACCTGTCGTGCTCTTACAGAAATGCAGTGGAAAAGTTGCGCCAGACAGCACAAATTTTCAACTTTGCCACTGTGTTTCCACAATGCCCTATGGGGCTGGAAGTCATGAATTCTCACTTGTCTCTTTGCATTCTTTCCCCATTGTCTATTTCACATAAATGTATGCACCAGCTGCATCACCACAAGTGGTCTCCATTCTGTTGGACATGCCTGACAGAACTGAAACCACCCACTTTTTGAGATTTCTGGTAACAGCATTTTCACTTTACATTTTACACACAAAAATAGCTGTATAAAATCATGTGCATATTTGAATTTACATTTTTATTGATACAGGAGTAACTGGTTGTTTGTTCAAAATTATAAATCTCCAAACGTTTTTCACCAATTATGTTGAAATTTTGACACAATGTTGCATTCAAATACCTACGTCTTTTTACATACCTACTGGAGTGCCATGTGGTATATAAATATGTACATGTATGACACATAAATGGGATACATTGTTAGCAAAGATCTCATATTCGTTTGTTCAAAATCTTAACTCTCCACTATGTTGCATCTGAATACATGCATTTTTATATACCTGTGGGCACACCCCTAATCTATTTTATGTATAGACACACACACACACACACACACACACACACACACACACACACACATTTCACATGGGAAAAATATATATAAAAAACAAAGGTGCTGTAACTCCTACCCTTGTACCACCGCCGGTGTAAAACCTGTCCCATGCACCCTCCCACCACCACCTACTCCAGTCCTGTAACCCGAAAGGTGTACACGATCAAAGGCGGAGCCACATGTGAAAGCACCCACGTGATTTACCAACTGACATGCCTACACTGTGAAACCTTCTATGTGGGAATGACTAGCAACAAACTGTCCATTCACATGAATGGACAAAGGCAGACAGTGTTTGTTGGTAATGAGGATCACCTTGTGGCTAAACATGCCTTGGTGCATGGCCAGCACATCTTGGCACAGTGTTACACCATCTGGGTTATCTGGATACTTCCCACTGACACCAACCTATCAGAACTCTGGAGTTGGGAACTTTCCCTTCAGTATATTCTCTCTTTCCGTTACCCACCAGGCCTCAAGCTCCACTTATTTCAAGTTGCCACCCCTTGTACCTCACCTGTCATTCAACAACATCTTTGCCTCTGTACTTCTGCCTCGACTGACATCTCTGCCCAACCTCTTTGCATTTACATATGTCTGCTTGTGTCTGTATATGTGCGGATGGATATGTGTGTGTGTGCGAGTGTATACCTGTCCCTTTTTCGCCCTAAGGTAAGTCTTTCCGCTCCTGGGATTGGAATGACTCCTTACCCTCTCCCTTAAAACCCACATCCTTTCGTCTTTCCCTCTCCTTCCCTCTTTCCTGATGATGCAACTGTGGGTTGTGAAAGCTTGATATAACACAATCTGGAACCACAACACCCCAATTCAGTAGTTAACCTTTCCTCCAAACCTCTCTCCCAATCCGAAACCTCTGTCCTATCCAAAGGCCTCGCCTTCAGCCCTACTCCCAGATTCAACCAAACAGCCCTCGTCAAAGATTTACTGTCCTACACTCGTACTCTCTGCTGGAAGTGTCACTTTGCCACGAAGAAAAATAACCCTGATCCTACTCCTAATGATCCAACTCTCCAAGACACTATCCAAATTGAACCCTGCCTGGAACAGTTCCGTCCTATGTCACAGCGGGACCCACCTCCTCTTCCTCAAAATCACCCTCTCCAAACCTTCCAGGAATTTTTCACTTCCAGCCTTGCCTCTCAATCCTCCTTGAAAAACGTTAATTCTATTCCCAACATCACCACAGCTGAAGCCCAGGCTATCCGAGATCTGAAGGCTGACTGATCCATCGTCATTCTTCCGGCAGACAAGGGTTCCATGACCATGGTACTTGCTCGTCGGGAGTATGTGGCTGAGGGACTGTGTCAGCTTTCAGACAACACTACATACAAAGTTTGCCAAGGTAATCCCATTCCTGATGTCCAGGCGGAGCTTCAAGGAATCCTCAGAACCTTAGGCCACCACAAAACCTCTCATCTGACTCCATCAACCTCCTGACCCCACCGACACCCCGCACCCTTACCTTCTACCTACTTCCTAAAATTCACAGACCCAATCATACTGGCCGCCCCATTGTAGCTGGTTACCAAGCCCCACAGAACGTATCTCTGCCTACGTAGATCAACACCTTCAACCCATTACATGCAATCTCCCATCCTTCATCAAAGACACCAACCACTTTCTCAAACGCCTGGAATCCTTACCCAATCTGTTACCCCCAGAAACCACCCTTGTAACCATTGATGCCACTTCCTTATACACAAATATCCCACACGTCCAGGGCCTCGCTGTGATGGAGCACTTCCTTTCACGCCGATCACCTGCCACCCTACCTAAAACCTCTTTCCTCATTACCTTAGCCAGCTTCATCCTAACTCACAACTTCTTCACTTTCAAAGGTCAGACATACCAACAATTAAAGGGAACAGCCATGGGTACCAGGATGGCCACCTTGTACGCCAATCTATTTATTGGTCGCTTAGAGGAAGTCTTCTTGGTTACCCAGGCCAGCCAACCCAAAGTTTGGTACAGATTTATTGATGACATCTTCATGATCTGGACTCACAGTGAAGAAGAACTCCACAATTTCCTCTCCAGCCTCAACTCCTTTGGTTCCATCAAATTCTCCTGGTCCTACTCCAAATCCCATGCCACTTTCCTCGACGTTGACCTCCATCTGTCCAATGGCCAGCTTCACACATCCGTCCACATCAAACCCACCAACAAGCAACAGTACCTCCATTATGACAGCTGCCACCTATTCCATATCAAATGGTCCCTTCCCTACAGCCTAGGTCTTCATGGCAAACGAATCTGCTCCAATCCTGAATCCCTAAACCATAGCACCAACAACCTGAAAACAGCTTTTGCATCCTGCAACTAGCCTCCCGACCTGGTACAGAAGCAAATAACCAAAGCCACTTCCTCATCCCCCCAAACCCAGAACCTCCCACAGAAGAATCCCAAAAGTGCCCCACTTGTGACAGGATACTTTCCGGGACTGGATCAGACTGTGAATGTGGCTCTCCAGCAGGGATATGACTTCCTTAAATCCTGCCCTGAAATGAGATCCATCCTTCACGAAACCCTCCCCACTCCACCAAGAGTGTCTTTCCGCCATCCACCTGATCTTCGTAACCTCTTGATTCATCCCTATGAAATCCCCAAACCACCTTCCCTACCCTCTGGCTCCTACCCTTGTAACTGCCCCCGGTGCAAAACCTGTCCCATGCACCCTCCCACCACCACCTACTCCAGTCCTGTAACCCGGAAGGTGTACACGATCAAAGGCAGAGCCACGTGTGAAAGCACCCATGTGATTTACCAACTGACCTGCCTACACTGTGATGCATTCTATGTGGGAATGACCAGCAACAAACTGTCCATTCGCATGAATGGACACAGGCAGACAGTGTTTGTTGGTAATGAGGATCACCCTGTGGCTAAACATGCCTTGGTGCACGGCCAGCACATCTTGGCACAGTGTTACATCGTCTGGGTTATCTGGATACTTCCTACTGACACCAACCTATCAGAACTCCAGAGATGGGAACTTGCCCTTCAGTATATCCTCTCTTCTCGTTACCCACCAGTCCTCAATCTCCGGTAATTTCAATTTGCCGGCGCTCATACCTCACCTGTCTTTCAACAACACCAGGCAGTCAGGCTTATGATTTCTTGTACACATGAAAAATCTGGAACATATTGTATTATTAGTTGATAGTTATGTGAATCTTGACGTTTTTTAATGTCCTCTTCGTCTTAAAAGACAATGTTACAGTCTCCAGCTTGCTCTGCTTAAACTTCTTGGTTCTCTGAAGTATTGCAGGTTCTGGTGACTCAGTTAGATACATCAGATGAAATAAAGAACTAATAAACTAGAATGACTTGGTACCATAAGAGTTAATATATTTCATATTATTAGTGTACTAAAGAGAAAGTCACATGCTCCCTCTATCATGAATGGGAAAAGACCAACAGTGCAACACAAGAAAATTACTGTTCTTCATTTTTTCTCCCTATCTGCACAGGCTTGATTGCTTTGAGCATACTGGCGTGGTCCACCATTGCTGGATGACAGTATACAGTATTGGTGCCCTCTCTACATACAATCATAACATATTAAAATTCGTTTTCAGTTGCAGCTCATGTTGTATCCTTGGCCTGACCAGGTTTCAAAGTACCTTTAGTGATTGCCAAACTTATTTTAATGTATACCTTAGATGTGCCAGCTCTCTTTTATTTTACAGTTTTATTTGCATATTCTGAAAGTTTAATTTTCTAAGTCCATGCCGCAACAACGGGCTTGTCCAGAGTTTCAAAGTGGCTCCATTATTGTAATGTAACCACTACGTACCTCTTGCAGTGCTACATTCACACATGTGAATAAATGTTTGTTGTGGATGCACCTCTTAGGACCATTAGTGCAACACAGCTAGGTGATACAGTTAGTTTTCACAATTTTTAGATAACACCAAATTTCATGTTGTCAAAATGTCCTTAGAGCTGCTTTGTAGGATAGTGTGTATAGGCGAGTGCATGATTGACAGTTCCCAGTGCTGCAATGGAAAGGCCCTGCATTTTTGACATGTGTTACTGGAATCACATCGTGCGTCACATATTTCAGTGTCCAAGTCAGACTGTACATTTAGCATTACTTCGTGATCTCACTAGATTTCAGGTTTCAGGTAAGTCCATAAACATTTTCACCCTATGTGGCCCCTTGTGCCAAAGTGCTGCTTGCTGCTATAAATAAACAAAAAACATTTATCCCATTGTAAGGAACCGCACCTTCACTCACTATAATACATATAAATGTGAGATTTTAACAGCACATGCCAAGGGTTTGACGATTGAATAGTTTCTCTTGACATCTGTTTTGTCAATACATATATGGTTTCACATAACATCTATAAAATAGCCAGTTCAACATCATTTGATTTAACCTAAATATACATAAGCCTGTACTTGACATTGTCTCTAATCATTCAGAGGCTTCCATCTCTTACAGATTTGTAATGAGCAGATAAATTTCCTATTCTTTGAGTTCATGGAATAGTATTATCTTATACAGAATAATAATTTTTTTTTTTTCAGTTTCAAGGTTGAAAGCACAATGTACATACATACGGTCTGATGATATGCATCAACCACTCTCCTCACATTTTATCTGAGTCATACACCTGTAAATCCAGTTTGCTAACAAAAGGGAAGAAATCTTCATTATGCAGCAGCCAACATGAGCAGACATAGCTATGCTTAGCCCCACTTCTCTCAAGTCTGCTAGGAAAGCGTCTGCTGGTCTACAAAGAATGCTTACAGGGAATGGAAAGAAACACTTTTTTTTCTGCTGCTGAAATCCATCATCTACACACCATAGAATAATGGAGTAAACTCTTCGTGCACACTTCTGTGTATATTTGTGAAACTATTTACTTAGTGTTTGCTGAATTATTTTCAGAATTCTGATTGCAGTTTGATATAAATTATCAATATTAGTTGTTTGAAAGTAACTTTTGTGAGTGTAATTCAGTGTAACTAACTTATATCCATATCTTCAGGATAACACTCTTGTGTGTATAATATACTTAAATATGTCACATGAAGGTTGTCCTAAGAAAATATTTTAGAAGAACGTTCAGATAAGTCATGATACTGTGTAAATGCATCATGCACACTCATATTTGGTGCTCATATCAGTAGCTTGCATTTTTTAATATGCAGTCTGATGCCTTTGTGTTTTGGTAGTACTAGACCTAAATTTCATTTAATAACATTTTATGTACTGTAATCTCTTCATATACACGCTCCCATTCAAGCTGTTATATTTAACTTATAAACCAAGAATGTAGTTGTACCATGTTTAACCTACATATCATTTTTCTCCTGATGCACTTCTCTAGCTTAAGTAGCTGAATTGAAAATGTTCAGAGCATGTCTGTGATTTCAAATCCATCCATTTTCAATCCATTCATATTCATACTATGATTACACCTGCAGTTAATAGTGTTGTTGTAGACAGTCACAACCTCATTATCTTTCATAGTTTTTTTCAGAATGTGACCTTAGTCCTGCAATTTTTCTTTCTTTCTTTGTGTAGAGATACTTCCCTTAGAGTGCTTTATTCATTGTGTATATAACTACTATGTAAATTAGCGTAAACTGCAAATAGTAGTGTAGTGTGTAGACAGGTTTCTGTAGTTAGTCATTCTTTCTTCTTCTGTAAATTTTCTTTTATTGTAAACTTCCTTACTGTTTAGTTTCATTAATGTAGACTCCTTCATTTTAATAGTAATTAACTTATATTAAAACCACCAGAGTATAGCTTATTTGGCAGCTAGATGCCAAGTTTATCAATGCATTAGGTGTGCAGAGAGGCATGTTGGATTGAACTATTTCTGTGTATGCACTGAGGTTGCTGACCTACGTGTTCGCTCCTACTATGCCTGCACATCCTCTCCCTTTTGTAATGTTACTTCATGTGTTTAGATCTCAAGTGCATCATCTCATTGTATTTGGAAGTGTGTGTATTGTGGAATGAATCAGCACTACTGATTCGTGTTTGATTTTCAGGCTTCTTATAGCCTTTTGACATTAAATTACTATACTTTGACATTAAATTACTATAACTTATTTTGTTTCTATTTAAAAAAATTGATAGAATGGAAATTTTCTCTTAAAATGAAGTGAACAATTGTTATATACCTGTTATATTGAAATATTTCATTTATACATGCACATTACTTCAAGTGAGGTTTGACCTTTGTCCATTCTTTTAGTATAAAAATTCTCTTAGATCCTTATGTGGATAAAGTCCCTTGTCCTTTCCACTGTTAGGGTAGGCTAGTCTACATGCATCTGGATGTGGGATTTTAGTAACCACAAATGGTCCTGTGTACAGAAGCTGCCATTTATGATTGAGCTTCCCATATTTATAGATGTAGGGTGTGTTTTCAGTAATACCTCCTGTCCTACTTGAACTTGTACAGTGTGCCCTAATCTTTTGTTGCGTGACTTTTTCCTGTGTTTAGCCTTTTCCTCCAGATTAACCAAAGCCTGTCATACTTTTTCTTCAAATGACATCTCTCCCCTGGCATACTGGACAATAGTTTTTCCCACATTGACTTTTCTTCTTTTAAATGCCAATTCAGTAGGTGTGAAACTGATGGGTGAAGTGTGTGGTAAGTTGTTAATGATTTGTTGAAATGGTGAGACAAACTCAAACAATTTGTGTGCTTCTGGTGTGTATAGGTATGTATAAACCTGTTAAATTCTTTGAATATCCATTCTTTTGCGCTTGCCTGTGGCTGAAATGTATATACTAATATATATTTTGAAATATAGATACTAATATATATTTTATTTTGTTTGTGTTAGTAAATTCCTTCCATCTACTGCCTACAAAGTATGATGCATTGTGCATTAACGGTATCTGTGGCTTTCCCACTCCCAGGAGATAATCTTCTTAATCCTCCTAATAACAGAACCTGCGGTCACAAACCAAACTGCACACAACTTAACATAGTTTGTGAAAACATCATATAAGGCAGTAACACATTTGACACCTCCATTCCCTTGTGGATAGTGTCTGGCTGTATCCAAGGACATTAATTCCAAGGGTTTTGGGGGCACTATAGGATGTAGTTCAACCAACTTGGACTTGTTTGACTGCTTTGTGTTTTGTAAGTAATGCAACTCTGAATTACTTGGAGAACTCTTCTCCACAATTTGGGAAAATAGCAGTATGTATTTGTCTCTGTAGTGCCTTTGGAAACTCCATAGTGACATCATACATTGTGAGCGCACAAAATGAAATCGTCTATGCAACTTTCTGGTAGACTCACACATCACTGTTCTTGATGCCGTGTATGTTGATGAAGCAGGACTCCCTTGTGCATAGCATAGAATTTCTTCTAATTCTCATCGTTATTTTCAGACAGTTTCATCCTTACCTGTCTCCATCACAGGTCTCCCTCTTGCAGTTGCTCCCAACCCTTACACATCTTTACATAATATGGTTGTTGTGTCTTGTCCTGCATAAGCAGCATCATAATTTCAGAATTCAGTTCTGTGAATTCTAAGAATTCATTAAGCCCTTAAGGTAACCTTGACATCTGCGATCATATTTTGTTTACCCTCAATGTATAAAATTTCAAAACTGATCTCCTGCAAGTACATGCATTACCTGGTTAATCTTTGATGTAATAATCTGCAAGCCAACAGAAAAGAAAGTGCTTGATTATCACAGTAGACTCTGGTGTGCTTACCCCAGAAGTAGTACTCAAACTTCTTAAATGCCCATTATAACCCCGAGAACCTTGATCTCTGTCACAGAATATGACTGCTCAGATTCAGAAAGCGTTCTACTAGCAAAACAATTATCGTTGGGGTCAGTTCCCCATCATCTTCAGCGATCTGAAATAGGCATGCTCCTAGTCTCTGTAAAGCAGCATCTATACTCAAGCAAAAAACCTGTGACATATCAGTGAGGTGTAGTATGTTTGCACATAGTAAGGCTTCCTTTATTTTGTTGAAGTCTGCTTGACATTGATCAGTCCATATCCATGGATTTTTTTTTCCTCAATAGATTCAGCAATGCGTCACAATTCAGTAACTGATCTGGAATGAATTTCCTAAAAAATGAAACCAAACCCAGATATGCCTTGAGTTGCGTTTTATTCTGTGGTGGCAGGAAATTCTTGATTGCATGAAGTTTACCTGGATCAGGTGGTATATCATATGGTGAGATAATATGACCCAGGAATTTGATCTCTTCTTTTTCAAACTCCAACTTTGTTGAATTAACTGCGATACCATAATCTGTAAATTGGTATAATATCTCTGCCAAAAGCCTCACATGTTCTTCCCATGTGGGAGTAACTATTAGCAGGTCATCCACATAGAGACTTTGTCTAGTGTGGAAGTGAAATTACCCATATTCATGTTTAAGCCAAATGGCAAAACATAAAATTGACAGCTCCTGCTCCCACACACAAGGGCTGTGTACTTTCTATTATCTTCTTGTAATGCTATTTGCCAATATGACCCTCTTAGAGCAATTGTAGTGAGGTAGTTCACATTGTAAATTTCAGTAACTGTTCTTCATGGTTGTCAGGGCGTTTCCTGACAGAAACAATGATTTTGTTTATACTTTGGGAATTAAGCACAACCTTAGCATTGCTGTCAAGCTTGGTGATAGCTAAAACGGGGCTACAATATGAGGAATAGGAGTTTTGTATGATCTTCCAATTTATCATTCTTACAATTTCTTTTTTCACAGCTTCTCTATTTGCCCAATTAATTGGATGTGGAGAAAAGTGGAATGTCTCATATGGGTAAACATCCATTTTATACTCGTATCCCTTTATTACCCCTGGGCAGCTTCTAAATACTTGTACTTACTCCTTGTAACTCCACCTTCTGATCCTTTGATAAACAGCAAATTCACTTACCTTGGTTCAGACTGTCTCTGGGTTAATGTCTTCTTCTGACAGCTGCTCACCCCTTTGTGTATCAACACGCAGTACATTTTGCTACGAGAATTGTACTCAGATATCAGTACTCACTTTGAGTGTATTTTCAGTTGCACTGGTTTTAATTAAATTTACTGATAACCACTATTCATTGATTGTAGATCAAACATTCGGGCCTTAATTACAGCTTGCACTGACTGCTTGTTATCCACGTCTAAGTTGTTTGCATCTTCCTGACACAGTTCCTCTTTCATATCTACCCTTTGATCATACTTGGGAAAATAATTTGGAATAAATTACACACCTCCAACCCTTTTATTGGTCTGCAAATGGTGACTTAGCATGACCTGTTTGCATTTTGCTCATTGGTCTGGGAGTAAGCCTCCTCATTGTGAGTATTTTCAACTATCTGCACGTTGTGGGTTTTACCTTGCCAGTTTGTGTCCTGTATTGCCTTGGAATTAAATTCTTCTTGACCATGACCCCCACTGGATAAATAATTATTACTCTGTTGATTGTAATTTCCAGGTGGAGGACAGCCCTAAGGTCTATTTGCGGTCATTTCTTGCTGATGATTGTATTGGTTATTGCCACCTGCCTGGAGTGCATTGCGAATTCTGTCTGTGATTTCCTTTGAAACCTCATTTGTATATTTGGTTTCCCAAATTACCATAATTTTTTCTTATATTATTGTTGTTGCATGGGTCATATGAGTCCAACCATGTTGGTTATTGACATCATGGCCATTTTGCTGTTGACTATTTTGTGGAGGTGTGCACTGTGTATTAATATTCTGTGGTTGTGATGGCCCTCTTCATATATTAGGTCAATCAAGTCAAGTATAGATAAGAAATACTATATATTACTTTCAGGTGTAGTGATCAGCATTTCCCTGATACAGGCAGGCAGGCAATTTTTTATTATTTTCGGTACATCCATGTGGGAAACTGGGTTTGTCCAATATCTGGTTTTATTTAAGTATTTTTCAAAATGCTTCCTTAGTCCCCCGTGTTTACTATTGAATGATGGTGGGTTAAACTTCTTGACATAGCCCCTCTTGGATGGCTGTGGACCAATACCTGTCCAAAAAAGCCCATTCAAAATACTCATAGGTATTGGATCTTTCAGGCATATCTGTTGACCACAATAAAACGTTGCATTCAGTGTACCCCACAATGAACTGGATCTTCTGTGATTCTGTTCAGTTGTGGGCTAAAACATTGCAAAAATCTCTGATAAACACTACAGGGTTTATTCTCATACACAACATTGAAAAAATTATAAATTGCCTATGACAGAGCAGACCCTTGTCCACTAATATAGTAGACAAACATGCAGTATTGTCTGCCATCTGATTATACTCTGGAGGCGAAACAAGGCCCTCTGATAAACACTACAGGGTTTATTCTCATACACAACATTGAAAAAATTATAAATTGCCTATGACAGAGCAGACCCTTGTCCACTAATATAGTAGACAAACATGCAATATTGTCTGCCATCTGATTATACTCTGGAGGTGAAACAAGGCCCTGGGAGTAGACAACATTCCATTAGAACTACTGACGGGCTTGGGAGAGCCAGTCCTGACAAAACTCTACCACCTGGTGAGCAAGATGTGTGAGACAAGTGAAATACCCTCAGACTTCAAGAAGAACATACTAATTCCAATCCCAAAGAAAGCAGGTGCTGACAGATGTGAAAATTACCGAACAGTCAGTTTAATAAGTCACAGATGCAAAATACTAACGCGAATTCTTCACAGATGAATGGAAAAACTGGTAGAAGCCAACCTCAGGGAAGATCAGTTTGGATTCCTTAGAAATATAGGAACACGTGAGGCAATACTGACCCTATGACTTATCTTAAAAGCTAGATTAAGGAACGGCAAACCCATGTTTCTAGCATTTGTAGACTTAGAGAAAGCTTTTGACAATGTTGACTGGAATACTCTCTTTCAAATTCTGAAGGTGGCAGAGGTAAAATACAGGGAGCAAAAGGCTATTTACAATTTGTGCAGAAACCAGATGGTAGTTATAAGAGTCGAGAGACATGAAAGGGAAGCAGTGGTTGGGAAGGGAGTGAGACAGGGTTGTAGCCTCTCCCCAATGTTATTCAATCTGTATATTGAGCAAGCAGTGAAGTAAACAAAACAAAAATTCGGAGTAGGTATTAAAATCCATGGAGAACAAATAAAAACTTTGAGGTTCGCTGATGACATTGTAATTCTGTCAGAGACAGCAAAGGACTTAGAAGAGCAGTTGAATGGAATGGATAGTGTCTTGAAAGGAGGATATAAGATGAACATCAATAAAAGCAAAACAAGGGTAACCGAATGTAGTTGAATTAAGTCAGGTGATGCTGAGGGAATCAGATTAGGAAATGAGACACTTAAAATAGTAAAGGATTTTTGCTGTTTGGGGAGCAAAATAACTGATGGTGGTCAAACTAGAGAGGATATAAAATGTAGACTGGGAATGGCAAGGAAAGTGTTTCTGAAGAAGAGAAATTTGTTAACATCGAGTATAGATTTAAGTGTCAGGAAGTTGTTTCTGAAAGTATTTGTATGGAGTATAGCCATGCATGGAAGTGAAACATGGACAATAACTAGTTTGAACAAGAAGAGAATAGAAGCTTTCAAAATGTGGTGCTACAGAAGAATGCTGAAGATTAGATGGGCAGATCATATAACTAATGAGGAAGTATTGAATAGGATTGGGGAGAAGAGAAGTTTGTGGCACAACTTGACTAGAAGAAGGGATCGGTTGGTAGGACATGTTCTGATGCATCCAGGGATCACCAATTTAGTATTGGAGGACAGTGTGGAGGGTAAAAATCGTAGAGGGAGACCAAGAGATGAATACACTAAGCAGATTCAGAAGGATGAAGGTTGCAGTAGCTACTGGGAGATGAAGAAGTTTGCACAGGATAGAGTAGCATGGAGAGTTGCATCAAACCAATCTCAGGACTGAAGAAGACAACAACAACAACATGTTTGTGAAACTGGTGTTGAGATTGGCAGTGCCTGTTCCATTTTGTACTTCCTTTCTTCTCCATTTGAAGGGTGGTATTAAATGGTTGATAAGTGTTAATGCCATCTATCCTGCCTGACTGCACCCGAATGTGTCTCTCTTGTGACATCTGCAACATTAATAGACTGCTCCGTAACTTGTCTTCTTCTCCCTTTAAGCCTTGCGCAATCCAAGCAATCGATTGTTTCCACTTTTCTTTACCATCTCTTCAATTGTTTTGACATATGTCTTTCGCTCTTGTACTACCCTCTGTGTGAGGATCATACTTTTATCTAGCATTCACACTTTGGCTCTGTCCTTTAAATTCCTTACCTTCATTTTGATTTTTTCATATGCTTTCTTTACAAACTTTGTGCCTAAATCTGAACTAGGCCTATTGAATTTTACCGACAGCTCCTGTAGTACTTCTGGCAGATCTTTATATAAAGATTGCAACTCATTAACAGTCATAGTTTCTAAATTTCTGCAGATTCCTGATTCAGCCTCTTGCATTTGAGTCTACACATCACACACAACCTTTAGTTTACCTGCAATTTCCTCTTGTGCCACATCTTTAGATGACACTTTTTGATCTAAGTTTTTTTCTTCAAGCAAAAAAATGCTTCTCAGAGTAGTCTCATCAACCGTGAGCATGATAGCATCATGAAGTAACACAATATTGTCATCAGCATAAACTGAATTCATGTAATATTCCTGGCTGCCATCAATATCATCAACGTCTTTGCTGTCACTATCGTTTGTCGTTGCACCCATTGTGGCATCATTTTGTATCCCTGTGCTATTTTCATTAGTTGACACAGCCTTGTTAACTTGTTCCATTTCATAAATTCTTTTTTAAAGTTGTAAATATGAAATAAAATTGAATTTCAACTTAAAATTGATTGTGAGAGTTCTCACTGTCACTACATTATGTATTCTACACTAATTCACTAGTTGATTGCGCTCACAACTTGTTCACCCACCCCAGAAGACGATTTCAGCCGTATCAATGCTTTATACAGCAGTGAACGTGTTCTCACTCCACTGCCACTGAGTACTGAGTTTCACATTCATGATCGCAAACACAATCTCTTCTACTCGAACTGTTACATCAATACTGTGCAGCCGACCTTGCCTTGTACGCCAGGTTACCCTTTGATAGACACAGATTCTGATTTCGACCCCATCTTACTCAGTGATACACAGCAGACTGCTTCAGGACATACATTTTCGCCTAAACAACTGCAACAGCTACATGAGCAAATTGTGACATACAACTTGTTGGTACAAGCTCAGTTGCACATGCTGCAGCTGCCACCGACTGAGCACGACATGCAACGAGATGCTCCTGTCATTGTTCAGCCTCCAGCTGCTGATAATCATTTGCCGTTACTACCAGCTACAACTAATACCCTGATGATCACGCTACATGGATCTATGTCCAAGATGTCACAACTGTCATCATCACGCCGGCTCAAGTGGAAATTCTACGTTACTGATGTGATACAAGCAACTTCGTTTCTGTACCACGGCATAACCAGCTGCATTCCAGTGCCACTTGCTTTGCCGCCCTCTTCACTACCTCTGCAATGTATGACAAACACATCTGCCATTTCTGCTTCGACGAGTGAGCATCTTTCCGCTCCAACACACGACTGTGCAGCAGTTTCACATGAGCAGCTTGCAGCCTTATGACTCGACCGCAGCGCTGACAGCGACAGCACACATGCAGCTCCATTTCCATCGAACTGTGTCACCTCTCCGCCACGGACCAGTAGTTCATCCGCCGATTCGACTTCTTCACGTTCACATTACGTCTCATCACCTTCCTGCTCCGACCACGTCCGCCTTCCACCACCTCTTGCCATCGCCATGCCTCATGCACAGGGCTCACGGCCACGCCCCCCAACATTCGATCACGGCTGTTTCGCACATCAAAACACCGACACTGTCCACTCCGCTTGGAACATCCTGCCATCTACTGCTGTAGCACACTCACCGTCCATGGACTCTGAGGTGACGCTTCCATCTACATAGAAGTCATCCACCGCTGTTTTCTACCCTGCTGCGACATGAAGCTCCTCTATAACTCCGTCATTACCGCAAGTGTTGCTCATCCAGCATCTCTTATGCAACCTGTCAAGCCACAGCATGCTTGCTACTTTATGTCATACGGCCAACAACAAACTGTTACCGGACACGTTGCACTTATTGCAGCACTCACCGGCAAGTACTTTGGCAGTGCATCGCATCACATCTTCGACGCACTCCACACCTTTGATCGTAAGAAAACCCCTCTGCGCCACACGGCCTCGGCACGACGGTGTTCTCCTCACCGACACGCCGCCGCCTTCTGCTTCCACCGTGCCATCAGCAGCATGGCACGGTCAACCTGTGGACCCTTTCTGCGCCTCCTTCCCTCCGCTGGTCGCGCCTTCCAAGACATCAAGAATCAGTCTGATCACGCCTTGCACTAGCGCCTGCCACAACACGATTGGTCACGCACACCTGTGCCATCTGCCGGCCGGGTGCACACACACCTCTCATCATCCTTACCGTGCTCCGCACTACTGGCTGGGGCTCTGTGGCTGTTATCGACTGCAAGAGTCGACCGCCTCATCTTTGAGAACAAACTTCTTTGAAAACTGTTGATCTCAGTGTGTTCTGAACTCTGTATCCGAGCGGATGTGTTTGTACCGACATGATCAAAATAAAGGTAATTCATTATAAACGAGTGAATACTTAATGTTGGGTTCGATATTATCGTATGTAACATCTCGATCCCCACAACACCATTATTGCAGCTTATTGTTGCCATTTACAATTTTTATATCCAAAAAATCAAAATAATGTTAACTCAAATCTCTATTGCTGTTAAAAAAATGCTTCACGTATATGATTGAACAGGGTAAGGTACTCATACTACTCTTGATTGAGGTGTTACCGAGTGCAGTCATGCAAACTGTAAATTGGAGTTCTTTCTTATTTTATAGACAATCTTCTTAAATGTTGTTGTTACAAGCCCTCCAGTTAATCATTTTGTAATTTATGTGTATTATGTGTTGTTTGCCCTTGATTTTCTCTTGGAATTGGTAATCCAGTTGTGAAACGAGGCAAAAAAAAAAAAAAAAGATCAATTAGTACAGTAGAATGCTACACATTTAATTATTGTGCCTGTCTTTTCTTGGAAATATCATTGGAACAGTCACCAGTTCTACTGATTAATTAATAATTTTAAGAATAATAATTATGATGATGAAAATTTGCTGGCACCACACAAGAGGCATAACAATAGTTAGATTTTTTGCAGTAAGTAAAGAGGAATAGCTTTGGGAAGGTGTGGATAGTGTGTCAGCTGATTCCGATCCTTAGGTAGAGAGAGACCCACTGGTAATGGGCACAGTCAGAAAGAAATGCATTTCATTATTCATAAAGGTTACCAGTGCACCTGAAGAGACTTTTCAGGTGAATAATGGAGAAATTATAGAGTAATTTGATGGAGTATGTAAATTATGAGTGATATGAAGGAACTACAAATTAGTGTAGAGGATTTGAAAAACAAACCGGATAAAATATAGAAACTCAAAGATAAACAAAGCAAGCTACAAATGAAGATCATCAAACAGATAATGAAAAGGATGATTTCAGACAAATAATTCTTAGAGCTGAGAGGATAATGAAGTACTGTGCCAAGAGTAAACTGAAGATGAATGCTGTAGAAATGTAAATAAAAAAGCACTCCATCTTCAGGCCACAAGTGGCCCACCGGGACCATCCGACTGCCGTGTCATCCTCAGTTGAGGATGTGGATAGGAGGGGCATGTGGTCAGCACACCGCTCTCCCGATCTTGATGATGGTTTTCTGTAACCAGAGCCGCTACTATTTGGTCGAGTAGCTCCTCAATTGGCATCATGAGCTGAGTGCATCCCGAAAAATGGCAACAGCGCATGGCGGCAGGATGGTCACCCATCCAAGTGCTGGCCACGCCCGACAGCGCTTAACTTCGGTGATCTCACGGGAACCGGTGTATCCACTGCGGCAAGGCCGTTGCCACAGAAATGTAAATCCATAAATAAAAATCTGGATTACTTTATGGGACCAACATACTTAGGGACATAATAACTTTATTAATACATGTTTTGAACAATCCACATCTTTCAAATTCATGTCTATCAGCAGGCTTGTCAAATATAAAATTTTTGGCTTATTAACCGCTTTCCTGTTCCTTGATTGAACAGGTATTATATCCACTTGCTATTCCTGTTTGAACCAACCACTTTTTACAGATTACAAAAATAGAAATTCTTCTGTGGAGTAGAAGCAGTTGTCTGGATGAAATTTCTCAGTCTATTTTCAAATTTTACTTGGCTGTCTGTCAGACATTTATATCATTGGGTAAGTGATCAAAAATTTTGGTGGCAGCATTGTCACACCTTTTTGTGTTAATGTTAATATTAATGTGGAGTAACATATGTCATTTCTTCTTCTGGTGTTGTAAGTATGTAATCATTGTTCCTTTTGAACTGTAGTGGATTATTTATAAGAAACTTCCTGAGGGAATAAATATACCATACTGTATATCAGTAGTCAAAATGCCAAACTCCTTAAACAGGTGTCTTCAAGATGATTGTGGGTAAGCACCATCTATTATTTTGAACAATGAACACTGCTTTCCTAAAGATGAGGTACTCCAGAACATTCCTGAATGAAAACACATAATATGTGTCAACTGATTTGTGTCTCACCAAGACTCAGAATGATGCAAAATGCAAATGTAGATGAACTAAGTTGTTTTAGAAGTTCCAAAATGTATTTTTTTTCAGTTTAAATTCTCATAAAAACAGTTATTATGTGCTTACAATGTGTTACACGTATCATTGCTGTAGCATCTCTGAATGTGTAGAACTGATTATGTTGTGTCATGCTGAGATTGAGAGTGTGACCATTCACAGAAAAGCACTCAATAATACTTTTTAATCCTTTATTTGGTAATGTTGCTCTCAAGCAAAATGTTCTTTCCTATTATCTTGTGGATGGCCTTCATGAATATGGACGCTTATTGTCAGTTTTGCAGTCTGCTAACAATCCCTGAACATGATTCAGCACATTGTTGTTCTAATTGTTGGCATAGAGGTGTGCAGAAATTGTTTGTTTCAGTTCATGTAATGATTAGCTGTGAGTAAGATGTTTAGTGTTCTAAATTCTTATATGATTTACATGGTAGAGCTCAGAAAAGGTAAATGTATCTGCAATTTATTTGTAGAAAAATGTCTGCCATTGTAATATGAGGCGTTATTTGTGGTCCATAAACAAATCTGAAGGACAGAGAAAAGACAAGATATACACGCTGCTGTAGAGCAACATTGACAGTAAAAGTAATTGAAAAATAACATCACGGCTAATAGGTACATTCATTTGCAGCTAAAACGAAGATGAATCCAGTGAGTTTTTATGGAAAAAGGTAGTGTAAAGCCACTATATTTCCTCCTGTGGATCCTTTGCTATGTGACTGACAGTTCAAGTTTGGAACTAGATATTCTAGAGGACAATTCTGATGAAAACCTGGATTACCAGCCTCAAATTTCACAAAAATAATCAGTTTTGTAGCTGAAACTGATTCAAAAGATGATGAAGTATCAACAGACGAAATAGAACCAGGTCACCAATGTGACATAAGTGGAACACCAGGCTGCTCCACCTCTCCCAAGGATAGAGCTCTGCTAGCAAGTCAGTTCAAATGGGTGAAGCAAGGCCTTATGTGTGTGTATTCAGATTGGTCTCATGAATTATGTGAACCATGTATTGAAACTCCTTTACAGAATTTCAGAAAACTATTTACAGATAGTGAAACTGCTGGTTGATCAGACAAAGCTATATTCTGTGCAGCAGACATTGTCATCACTGAATACAAATGTAAATTAAATGGAGCCATTCATTGGCATATTAATTTACATGGATATAACAAGTTTGCCTTCACAGATTACTGGGCTCATTGTAGTAATATAGAAAAAAATCTCCATGCTAAGAGTTTGAAAAGATTTCAGAAACACTGCAGATACCTTCACTTCTTGAATAAGGAGAATTATTCCAGTTCAAGTGATAGGTTGGTAAAGATTAGACGTGTTCTTGATGCAGTAGTAAGCAAGTTTCAAAACCTTGATGCAGAAAATGAATATTCAATCAATGAAATTATGGGTCTGTATAAAGGTACCAGGGCTGGCAATCTACATCATTATATTCAGAAGAAACACCACAGCCTGTAGCCTGCCATGGATTTACCTCAGGTCCTTGATATACTGTCAGAGTTACTGATTTTTTTTTTTTTTTTGTAACATGCATGTTCTTTGATACTTTAATAACTTTAACAGTAATTTTCAGTAGTTTTGTAGTTTACAACTACTGACAGATCTTTGCTTGTTCATACCAAGATACATTTATCTTTTTCTTTCACAAAACACTTCACTGTCCCTAGTAATCCTTGTTTCTTATGGGCCTGTTTAATGGCCTTTTTGATTAGCTTATGTGAAAAATTAGTCTTAAATAGTGATATGGATTTATCTTGGAATAGATTAAATTTATGACAGCATTTGGTTCATCATAAATTTCGTCCCAGGTCATCTCTTATAAACTATTCATAAAATGTTTGTCCTGGAATCAGTAATTATTCTGAAATGTTTTCCTGTAGAGTATCAGTACTGTAAGGCACTTTCTTGTTTACTGAAAGTAACTGTGCATCATCATCATCATCATCAGAGATTGTGTTTGTTACTGGGTATACAGTTATTTTCTTGCTTTGAACTTCATTGAAGGAAACTTTATCGGTCAGAGTCCTACTGTCTTTATCCACCCATATTGGACAGCTAATTACTGAGATCAAATTGTATTATCCAAATAAGTTTTCCAGATCATTTTTCTTATCACATACATTTAGAAAATCTACACTAAGATCACCGCAGATTATTTACTGCTTGCTGCTGTCTGCATATGCCTCATAAACAGCTCAAAATTTCCCAGTCAGGATAATATACATTTACAATTAAAAATGAACTGTTTTTCAGTATTGATTCACAAACACAAACTTCTATATGCTGATCACAATAAAATCTACTTGTTTCAATTTTTTTGAAATTTTGTTTTAACTTAAAATTTCCCATATTAATTTCAGATAAGTAAGATGCTAGAGTGTGAGTTTTTATATTTAGTTTCTCTAACCCTGTGATTTCATTTCATTCAGTGGCAGTCTGCTCAACTTTGTGTTCTCATGACTCACAGCAGTGTTATCCCAGGGCTGGTCATGGGAGTATCGGAAATCAACAAAACTCCTACTTATATGACTAGATTAGATTAGATTAGATTGATACTAGTTCCATGGATCATGAATACGATATTTCGTAATGATGTGGAACGAGTCGAATTTTCCAATACATGACATAATTAGGTTAATTTAACAACATACTTAAGTTAATATAACAACTTTATTTTTTTGTGTTTTTTTATTTTTATTTTTTTATTTTTTTAATATTTTTTTTTCTTAATTTATATCTAAAAATTCCTCTATGGAGTAGAAGGAGATGTCATTCAGAAATTCTTTTAATTTCTTCTTAAATACTTGTTGCTTATCTGTCAGACTTTTGATACTATTTGGTAAGTGACCAAAGACTTTAGTGCCAGTATAATTCACCCCTTTCTGTGCCAAAGTTAGATTTAATCTTGAATAGTGAAGATCGTCTTTTCTCCTAGTATTGTAGTTATGCACACTGCTATTACTTTTGAATTGGGTTTGGTTGTTAATAACAAATTTCATAAGAGAGTATATATACTGAGAAGCTACTGTGAATATCCCTAGATCCTTAAATAAATGTCTGCAGGATGATCTTGGGTGGACTCCAGCTATTATTCTGATTACACGCTTCTGTGCAATAAATACTTTATTCCTCAGTGATGAATTACCCCAAAATATGATGCCATATGAAAGCAATGAGTGAAAATAGGCATAGTAAGCTAATTTACTAAGATGTTTATCACCAAAATTTGCAATGACCCTTATTGCATAAGTAGCTGAACTCAAACGTTTCAGCAGATCATCAATGTGTTTCTTCCAGTTTAATCTCTCATCAATGGACATACCTAAAAATTTGGAATATTCTACCTTAACTATATGCTTCTGATTAAGGTCTATATTTATTAATGGCGTCTTACCATTCACTGTGTGGAACTGTATGTACTGTGTCTTATCAAAATTCAGTGAGAGTCCGTTTACAAGGAACCACTTAGTAATTTTCTGAAAGACAGTATTGACAATTTCATCAGTTAATTCTTGTTTCTCAGGTGTGATTACTATACTTGTATCATCAGCAAAGAGAACTAACTTTGCCTCTTCATGAATATAGAATGGCAAGTCATTAATATATAATAAGAACAACAAAGGACCCAAGACTGACCCTTGTGGAACCCCATTCTTGATAGTTCCCCAGTTTGAGGAATGTGCTGATCTTTGCATGTTACGAGAACTACTTATTTCAACTTACTGCACTCTTCCAGTTAGGTATGAATTAAACCATTTGTGCACTGTCCCACTTATGCCACAATACTTGAGCTTGTCTAGCAGAATTTCATGATTTACACAATCAAAAGCCTTTGAGAGATCACAAAAAATCCCAATGGGAGGTGTTCGGTTATTCAGATCATTCAAAATTTGACTGGTGAAAGCATATATGGCATTTTCTGTTGAAAAACCTTTCTGGAAACCAAACTGACATTTTGTTAGTACTTCATTTTTACAGATATGTGAAGCTACTCTTGAATACATTACTTTCTCAAAAATTTTGGATAAAGCTGTTAGAAGGGAGATTGGACGGTAATTGTTGACATCAGATCTATCCCCCTTTTTATGCAAAGGTATAACAATAGCATGTTTCAGTCTATCAGGGAAAATGCCCTGTTCCAGAGAGCTATTACACAGGTGGCTGAGAATCTTACTTATCTGTTGAGAACAAGCTTTTAGTATTTTGCTGGAAATGCCATCAATTCCATGTGAGTTTTTGCTTTTAAGCAAGTTTATTATTTTCCTAATTTCAGAGGGAGAACTGGGTGAGATTTCAATTGTATCAAATTGCATCGGTATGGCCTCTTCCATTAACAGCCTAGCATCTTCTAATGAACACCTGGATCCTACTATATCCACAACATTTAGAAAATGATTATTAAAAATATTTTCAACTTCTGACTTTTTGTTTGTAAAGTTTTCATTCAATTTGATGGTAATACTGTCTTCCTCTGCTCTTGGTTCTGTTTCTCTTTTAATAATATTCCAAATCGTTTTAATTTTATTATCGGAGTTGCTGATTTCAGACATGATACACATACTCCTGGATTTTTTAATAACTTTTCTTAATATAACACAGTAGTTTTTATAATTTTTGATAGTTTCTGGGTCACTACTCTTTCTTGCTGTCAGATACATTTCCCTTTTCCGGTTACAAGATATTTTTATACCCTTAGTAAGCCATGGTTTGTTACAAGGTTTCTTACGAGTATATTTAACTATTTTCTTGGGGAAGCAGTTTTCAAATGCATTTACAAAAATGTCATGAAATAAATTATATTTTAAATTGGCATCAGGTTCACGGTACACCTCATCCCAGTCTAACTGCTGTAGGCTTTCCCTGAAATTTGCAATTGTTAAATCGTTGACTGAACGTACTACTTTGGAGGACTGTTTAGTATTGCTGAATGGAGCTATGTCATATATTGTAACTAGCTGTGCACCATGATCAGAAAGACCATTCTCAACAGGCTGAGCATTTATCCGGTTAAACTTATCTTGGTCTATAAAGAAGTTATCTATCAGTGAGCTGCTATCCTTTACTACCCGAGTAGGAAAATCAATAACGGGTGTCAAATTGGAAGAACCGAGTAATACTTCAAGGTCATTTTTCCTATTACCCTCTTTCAGAGAATCTACATTGAAGTCCCCACAAATAATAATTTGCTTCCCCCTGTCTGACAGATAGCACAACAAGGAGTCCAAATTTTTCAGAAATAGATGAAAATTTCCTGATGGGGACCTATATACAGTTACAATTATAAATGTGCCTTTATTTAATTTAAGCTCACAGGCACATACTTCTATATGTTTCTCTACACAAAACTTTTTTGTTTCTATACTTTTTGCACAATGATAACTTTTGACATATATGGCAACTCCTACTTTCTCCGTATTTTCTCTCATTACATGTGCAGAGAGCTTATAACCACTTACATTTACCTTATCCATATCAGTAACAATGTGATGCTCAGACAGCCATAGTATATCTATTTCATTCTCAGCTTCTAAATCTTCTAAACCAACCAGAAGCTCATCTACTTTATTCTTTAAACTCCCTATTTCTTGATGAAATATACTTACATTATTTTTAATTATACTTTTATGAGAACCTTTCCTTATTCTAACATTTGCAGTACTCTCCTGTCTGAGTTTCTCATTGTGCTTAGGCCTAGTTCCTATACCAGTGGTCACATGGTGTTCAGAGAGGCAGATTATGTCAACTGGGTTGGGTGACTTTAATTCATCAATGGAATTACCTAGGACTGAGATACAACTTGGTGGAGATAAAATTTCTGGTGATTGGTGAAAATTTGTAATTGACCGCTGTGATTGGTGATCCAATGTGCTAGAATCGTGCTGTTTAATTTCTTTCCTAAACTGAAGATTTGTTTCAATCCTGACCTCTCGTAGAACTTGACATCTTTCTGTCTTACCTATCCTAAAAAAGGTGCTGCTCCAACACCTGTAACCACTGGTATTTTACCATTCATGGCAGTGCCTCCCCCCTTAAATTTCCTGCTATTACCCCAGCCAGTTTCCCCTTCCCTTTCCTGTTGAGATGTAGGCCGTGCCTGGTATAGTCCCACCTACTGAGATAATCAACAGGAACCACACCAATATGAGCCCCCGCACCCGACCCAAGCAGCCGTTCCAACTCCAAATTAACTCTCCCAACAGAAGAGTTCAAATGAGGCCGGTCATGGCGTCTCAGGACAGATACAAATTCAACATCGGTGTGTCTTGATGCCGACGCAATCTTTACCAGGTCACACTCTATACTGTACCCAGGATCTCTGTCGATGCTGTTCCCTGGCCCTCCCACAATAACCACGGTGTCTTCCCTGGTAAATCCTTTACAGAGTGAACCTAAATCCTCTGTCACCTGATCCAGACTAGCACTTGGTTTGAAAAAATTTGTGACCTGGTATTCTGGTCCTAATTCCTCCTGCAGAAGTTGGCCTACACCTCTGGCATGAGAACTGCCTAACAACAAAACATTCTTCCTTTTCGATGACTTTCCTACATTCTTTTTCAATTTCCTATTGAAAGTTTGTTGTGTCCTGTCTACACCTACCTCTGCTTGAGGCTCATCAGTTTCTAACTGAAGCAACAGGTCAAACTTATTTTTGACATTCACCACAAAACTGTCAGACTTAGTTCTAGGCCTGTTCCTTCTGCTACCTGTTGCCACTTCCCACCTCTCTTTGCCCTTCTCCCTCCTTAACCTGTCCAGATCTTCCCTAGCCTGATCTAGCTCAGCCTGAAGGGCAGCAATTTTCCCCTCCTGTTCCACTATCTTCCTATCTCTGCTGCAAATCCTACATAACCACTGATGAGCCTGATCCACTTTCCCAACACCCACGCCACTGCAGTCCCCCCAGTGAAAAAAACTACTGCATCCATCACACCAAACCCCAGAACTAACAATTCTACGGCAAGTCAGGCACTTCTCACCTATGGCAAAAATAATACTTTAGCTAGAATAAATCAATTAAATTACCGAAAATCAAAAAAGACGTTACAAGAATTAAGCCTATTCACAAATGTATATAAGCAAGTTTCTGATTTAAAATTCCGCTGTTTTTCTGAGATCTGTATTAAAACAACGAAGGTATACGCTATTTATTATATATTTCACTCAATGGAATGAAAAAAAGGACAATTAAGCGAGATACTTTAACTTTGATTCTCCAAAAACGTTAAGAGAATTAGACCTATAAACAAATGTATATAGGCAAGTTTCTGATATAAAGTTACGCTGTTTTTCTGAAATCTGTATTAAAACAATGAAGTTATACGCTATTTACGGTAGTTTACTTATTTGTTACCGAGAAACTAGTTAAATTACCGTGAAACAAGAAACAAACACGTTTACAAAATTTAAGCCTAAGTGCGACTTCGCGAAGTTACGATCTTTTCGTGTTTTCTGAAAAAATACGCAAAGAAAAGTCAAACCTTTAACGGCAAGACTAAACAATACACTAATGCACGTATTTAATTTGTTGTCGGCGTTAAACTAAATTATATTCCTGTCTAAATCACTTAACTTTCTGGAAATGGTTTCTGGCGTCACTTACTCGGCGGCCGTCTTGGAACAGGAGAAGTTGTTGGTCCTTTTCCATCCAGGTCACCCCAAATTCAGTAATTCCTGTCTTTAGCCAGGCTGATTCCTGCTCCACCTACTGTGATCACCTGTCCTGTTTATCAAAATCCTTACACAAATTCACTATGTCCTCTGTCACTAAACTAAGGCCCCAGATAGCACTTGTTTCCAGATGTAAAGTTCAAGTATATAAGCTTGATCAAAGCTGGAATATTCAAGCCTGTTAGTTGGATTCAAGCTTGAAACAAACATCAAAGTTGGCAGAGTTCAAGCTATATTTCAAGCTTGACTTATCAAGTTTGGCTCCAGCTGTATCTACACACGTGGAATACAGCCTTGTATTTACAGCTTGTTTTGAGCTATATAATTATTAATCTGAATTTATTGAACCTAATTAATTAAATAAATATCAGAATGGAAATGGTGTGAAAAAAATTATCAAGACATGTATGTTTAAAAATTTTTATTTTCAAAGTGTTTAAAATTGTTTTATTTTAAAATTTAATTATTCTGAAGCCCCTCTGGCCCCAGCACACAGACCAGAGCAGGATCAAATATCGCTGACTTCTGCTGGTATAATGATCCTGTAACAGGTAAAAGAAAATGTTAGCCATACCTAAACGTAAAAAATGTAAAAAGTTGAAACTGATCAACCTAAATATAATTTATGCCCCAGATTAGCAAAATAACTTCAAACTCACTGATGTAGTAAGAATCATTAACTAGTATAAACGTCACTGAGTAAGCAGCTGCTTCTGGTGACTTCATTCCAAAGGGTTTTTAAAGTAATTTGAAATAACTTTTTGTTTGAAATTTTGAAAGTAAAGATGACATTTGGGTAATTTTGCGATGACTTCATGAAGAAGCCACACATCACTATTTCTAACAGTTTCAGAACCATTTAATCTGAATTATAAAGAAACAATTACTTGAAATCATATACACCTCATACTGTAAGCTTATAAGGAAACTACCGTTTAGAAAATGTAGACGGTTTATTCTATCCACAATTATATTATGGTGAATAAAACTGAATCAAAATGAAATAAAAGATGAAATCAAAATGAATTTAAGAAATTATCAGTTCAGTGGAACTGAAATGTAAAAGAACAAAAAATGTTCTCCTTGTCCTATTTTAATATTACCTTTTATTAGATTTCAGCCACATTACAAATAACAATAAACCTAAGAAGTACCAGTAGGCCTTGCAGTATTATTTCACCTAGGGAACAATAAAATTAAGAGCAATTGAAGACTAGTCAAAGCTATGTAAATAAAAAATACTGACACCTATGTAGTGACTGGTTCTTGATGCACTTTTCCCGTTCACCATGTCATTACTATTTGTATTAGCAAAGAAACTTTTCACACTTCACGATTATTCATTAATGGTGTGACACGCACGAGTATTTACAAGTAAACAAATGTAATAGGGCGATATATATAAAAAGGCGAGATTTTAAAAAGGTAAAATAACATTAGGTTTTAATTTATTAGTGCCACGTACTAGAGAGCTAGTTTAAAATGACCTCTTTTTGCTGAACAACTTGTAATATGTTTTCTTAGCTGGTAATCCATTTCACTTTCATCCAGGTTCAATTTTTCTATGTAAAAGAATATGATATTTCTTTACGTTACGTAATAATATTTAACATTTGTAATATGAGAAAAAATGCACCAGCATACCTGTTATACACTATATATCTTCTTCAGACCCGGTGTAGCAGTAAGGCAGGGGACGCCACACACTTTCCGAACTATTTTCCAGTATAAAACAAACTTCACAACAGTCAACAATCATTAATGCACGTCACAAAAATAAAATGGCCGTAAAACTAGCAGAGTCAGTGCAACTGCAAGGCTTATAAACGCTTGTGGTGCTTCCCGTGGACGTCTATGGAAGCTATGCTGCGCGCGCATCTGCTGTACAGCCTCGCAGAGAAATTACAGTTTATTTCAAGCTTGGGAAAATTATTTTAATTCAAGCTAAGTTTTTACAGCTTGATGTAAACTGTGTAACAGGTTGATTTTTCAATCTTGAATTTTCAACTGAACCTAAACTCGATATCCACCTTGAAATAAGCTGTGTAACAGGTTGATTTTTCAATCTTGAATTTTCAACTGAACCTAAACTCAATATCCACCTTGAAATAAGCTTGAGTGCTAGCTGGGGCTAGTGCTTCTCTTTACAGTACTTGTGACCTTGTATCCCATTCCTAATTTGTCCTGTACCATGTGATGTAGCCCCCTTCCATGTCTACTACCTAGCACCAAGACCTTTCGTTCTCACTCTCAACACCTTTTGTTCTTACTCTCAATGCTTAGTTTCTTTGTTAGAAGTTTGCTGCACTCTAGTGTGACCTACAGCTGGATGAGGCTCTTCCCCTCCAATTTCAGATAGCAAGTCAAACTTACTAGATTCTGTGAGGTCAAATGTAGTTGATGAGCTGTTCCCCATTTGCCGATTACTTGTTACTTTTACTTAGTTCCCAAAACCTTCCTTCCCCTCCAATGTATCTAGTTCAAATTTCATGTAAACAAATTCAGTTTGAAGGTCACAAGTAATTGCTTCCTTTTCAGTAATTCTCTTGTCTAGTCCTGTGGGAGAACCTTGAGTTCCCCACTACAATTGCCCAAATGGAATTCCAGTCCACTATCTACATACACTCTGACTACTATATAGCAACACCCTCACTTATTATGCATTGCAACACAGATCAAACACTTAAGAATAGATATATCTCTCTTAATACACTTTACACTACACAAATTTTCATTATTTCAGGGCTCACTTAACTGCACAATGTGGTGATCAACTTATTAAAAAAATGATAATTTCTAATTATCACTTATGATGAGTAATACTTGATTTAGGCATTGTTTAAAATTGGCAAAAAATGTTCTACATATGATGTGGTTTTCTGTGATAACATAAACACAGAAACTCAGATGATGATGTCTTCAGTTGTGCAGATTAAGGAGATAACACGGGAACAAAACATAAATATAAAAACTCAGATGATGAAATCTTCAATTATCCAGATTAAGGAGATAATAAAGGAACAAACTCAATTATAAAATATGTTTACAATAATCACTTTTCCCAAAAAAATGTGTTTTCCACAAGTAACACAGACACAGCTACCGATGGACACTGGTGCTGCCATCCTCGGCTTCACTGAGAGAAGGGACTTTCTGCAAATGAGAAATTTTGAGCTTTTGTTGTCAGTTAATCATTACATGTGATTTTCATATAACTGAAATTGGAAAGAAAATTAAACTGTATTAATTTTTCCATGACACCACTATTCTTCCCCAATTTATTAATGAATCATTAAATATATATATGTACAGTAGACAGGGCTGTCATTGTAGACATCCATTGTGTTTGTTTAAATTATTCTAAAAATACTTCCTTTCTGTGGCTTTGTAGGCATACAAGGGTCAAATGAAGATATACGAAACAGAAGAAAAATATTTGGAACAAACAAAATGACTCTACCAGAAACTCCATCCTTCCTAAAGCTTTTGATAAAATGTGCTAAAGATATCATACTTTTTGCACAACTACTGGTTGCTCTGATCGAGATTGTGATTTCTCTTATAGAGCTTATCAATTCATCATTAAATGGTAGGTACTAAGATTCTCGTGTCCAATGGAACGTCTTTTCTTATGTGAACATTGCACTGTTTGAAACATAAGAGGAAGTTCTAGCTATCAGTTTTTGAAACATTAACAACTGTTGCATGTTTGGTAGACACAAAAACAAAAACTGCTGTATTTGCTATTTATCTTAAAGACCTTTTAAGGAATTTCATCATTAGAAGCAAGAGACAAGTAGACAATGGGAGAAATAAAGGAAGGTGAGTTGTAACATCAAGTATACCATAAATTAGATCTTCTTTACATTTATTCTTGATGGTCATGCCAGTACCTGTTTGTCAGATTTCTGCACCACATGTACATATCTACTTCTTGGACTATTAGTTTCAGTTCTGGGATACAGTTTAAGCAGGAGAAAGAAGGGGAAAGTGACCATGTTGGGAAAAGTGTCTACCGCATATCTGATATCTTCAGCAATGCTGATTCCTACCAAGAAGTCGCCAGACCAGATCTAATGGAGACCATTAGTGTTGTCAGTGTTGTTGACAGTGGAAGCTTGCTCCATCATCTTTCTGTGAAATTGTTTTAAGTTTTTTGATCATTTGATGTAAAGTAAGTCACTTGTATTACTTTAGTTGCTTCACTTTTATCTAGAGCAATACGTTTTTGGAATATCACAGTTCACTCAGTGCAGTTTGGCTGACAAATGTAAGTCATGGTCATTTCCTTTGGTTGTAATGTTTCACTTGTGAACCACTGATACAGACATGGTGTCCAATTAGGAAACTGGCCATGCTACATGTTGGGAAAAGTAGCCAAGATGGTATCTTTTCCAGAAAGATGGCCACTATTCCCAACAGTTCATTATCAGTCTGTTTCAAATTCCATACTTTATGCATAGTATAACAACTGAAATTAAAACATTACAAATTGTTTTATACACAAAACTAATACCTGCTAGTCACCTCTTCTGCAATGGTTTGCAAGAAATTGATGGTGCCAAGAAAATACATCCAGAAAACAGAGCATCAAGCATGGTACCCTATTTCGGTGCAAAAGGCAATTGAAGCAGTAAAGAATGACAACATACCATTTACAGAGGCAGCAACACAATTCAGTATTCCATTTAATATGCTAAAACAAAGAGTTCTAGAGAAAAATAGAGATGCAGTTGACAGCAAAAGGGTTATGAGCAGCTTAAGGGGAGTGTTCAATGAAGAACAAGAGCAAAAAATCATAATTATATTTCTGAAATGGAAAAGTGATTTTATGGAATTACAGTGAATGACCTGCAGTGATTAGCATTCCAGTTGGCAGAGCATAACGAAATGGCACATTGTTTCAACAAAGAGTCTGAAATGGCAGGCAAAGACTGGGTGGCATGCTTTAGAGAACAGTTTCCTACTATTAGTCTTAGCAAGCCAGAATATACCTCTGTGGTAGAGCACAACAAGCATTTAACAAGGTGAACACTCACAAGTTTTTTCTATATCCTTAAAGCATTGCAAGATAAATGATTTCATCATGCTCATCATATTTGTAATGTAGATGAAACTGGTCTTCTGACAGTTCAGTCCCAGAACAGCAAAATGATTGCACTCAAAGGAAGACGACAATATGGAGCCACTACTTAAGCTGATAGAGGTTTGCTGTCAACTTATGTGGTGTGCATATCTGCAGAAGGAAATTTCATTCATCCTTTTGTAACCCTCCATAGGCAAAGAACGAAGACTGAACTTAAAAATTGGGCTCTGCCAGGAACCAAATTTGCATGCTACCCTAGTGGGTGAATGCAGAGTGAGAGTTTTTTGATTTCGTCTGCACATTTTTTTACAATAAACAAACCAAAATGTTCAGTTCTACTAATTTTACAACTAGATAGTCACTCTACCCCTATTGAGAGAACATAGGTTTTGTTGATAATGTGAGAGAGAATTATGCAGCAGTTGTGTGTTTGCTCTCACACTGTAGCCACAAGCTCCAACCTTTGGATATCTCCTTTTAAAACATTCTACACACAGGCTTGAGAAAATTTTCTTTGCAGTATAATCCAGGACAAACTATTACACAATTTCAAATAAGTGCACTCTTCAGTGAAGCATTTCTTCATACAGCCATTCCAGAGACAGCTATCAATTGCTTTAGAAAGAGTGGAATTTTTCCTCAAGCTCTTAAAGTGTTTATTAATGAAGACTGTACTGCAGCTAAGGTTGCCGATATTCCTTTGGATAGGGTCAATAATACTGTGCCTCATTCAAATTCTGGTTCTTTTCATTGTGAAACTGCTGAGTCTTCTACAAGAGCTGGTCTCTCTGAATGCCAGACTTCTGTGTCTCATTCATATGTGCCTCCAGGTTCATTTATGGAACCAACTTATGAGATGTCTTCAGTTGCAGGCTGCCACCAGATTATAGGTATTAAGCCTTCTCCGAGAGAAGGTTCCCCTCAGAATCTGTCCACTGAAGAACATCCCTCTGAGTATCCAATTGAAGGAACAAAATGTGAATCAAAGACAAACTAGGAGTTAAAAAAGGAAAGATTGCCATAATTGCTTCAAGTCCTTACAAAAAATGTGTTGGCTGAAGGTAAAAGAAAGAAAGACAAAGAACTTTTAATGAAAGAAAATGAAGTTCAAAAAGAAACAATCAGATAAGGCCAATGTTGTACAATGTAAGGTGGTTGTTGTTGTTGTTGTGGTCTTCAGTCCTGAGACTGGTGGAGCCGAATGTTAAGAGAGTTTCTGCTAAAAAGAAACTTTTTCTAGAAGTCATGGAACAAGAAAATTCCATTGATGAGGATGGTGACACAGACTTCTTTTATTGCAAGAAAGCATTTTCTAGATCTGAAGAAAATCAAGGATGGATGCTCATGAGCTGTGTGCTGGATGTGATGAGGACGATGACAGCTTCACATGCAAATTTGATACATGACTTAATATTGTTTCTAAGTGGATTAATTGTGAATGACTTAGATTGAAGCAGTAACATGTAGTTAGTTGTTGGCTTCTCTATTTACATCATCAGGAAAAATTAATACTTCTCATTTGTTGACCTTCTTGTGCCAGCAATGTATTGTCACCCATTTCTTTCTGATTTATAATATTGTTCTCTTAATAATAATCAATGGTGAAGTAAAAACTATAAACCTGCCCAATTTTTCAAACTAAGCAGTCTGTTTGGAAATGGTGCAAATGGCAGGCCATGTTACCTCATTACCTAGGGAAAAGTGGTCACTATGTAAGTGTTCAGAAAAACTTCTATGTAGTCTATAAAATATACTTTTACCTCAGCTATAAATGTATAGTGTGATAACATACAGTATGTAGATTCAAGATGTATATGCCACAAACTTCTGTTAATAGCCAAGGTTTCATGAAAAGTCAATTTCACTTAGAAAAGCCACCCCACCTTTCCCTAATGATACTTTCCTGATTCTTGACAGTTTCCAATTCTTGCTTAGGAAATCACTATTTAAGACAAAATCCAAAACCTTTCAACGCAAAATGTGACAAAGGACAGAAAAATAATAATAAAAAATGTTCTGATATTTATAGAGCTCACTCAGTTTTGCTGTGCAACATGCCACTTTGAGATTTGGACTCTACTGTGTCACTGTAACTCTTGGAGGAGATGTGAAGTGGTTACACAACTATCTCATGAGCCAGTTTTTGCCGTGTATGTGCCAATCACTACAACCAGTCACCATCTGCCAAAGCAGTCAGTTTTCTTCCATTCTGATACTTTATAGAGATCTTCTTTTTACCTTTCACTGCCAGTCATTAGTACCAAATATCTTTATGACAATCATCTCTAACAGTTAGTTTAAACTGCATAACTTCTTACTTCAGTTTGTTATCTATTCAGTTGCTAGGGCCAGTGAAACATATTTATGATAATTCTTCACAGATAAACAATTCTCTCCCTTATTAATTTTATTTAATGTTCTTCGTATTTCTGGCAATATGTTTGCCTCTTGTGAAGTTTACGTTTCATTTCCAGGTATAAATGGTTATCACTTATCTGTGTCCTTCAGTGAGGTATGTGTGTCAGCTTTCAATGTAATTTAGTCATTCTTGACCATTTAACCTTTATCTGTTTGTCAGTCATCTGCTCCATGTGTAATTTATTTAAATTAAAAATAGTTATACCACATTTGTACATTGATATCAAGTAACTTCTGACATAAATTAACAACTTGTGCATTAGCTTCACATTAAGCCAACCACATCAACTATCTTTTTTCAGTACACTGAATTAGAATGAATGACAAAGAGCATCTCAAACATCATACAGCAAAGTCCTTTGTCCATACATATCTATTCTCCAAGGCAGGTTGGCAATCCATCGAACTTTTATTTCTGTGCACAAGCAGGTATTTCTTCTTCCGAAGTTGCAGAGATCACTGTCCCATGTTGAAGACATATGTCATCCTTGCTATAACTCATCACATGCACATAAAAATTGCAACCTTACACCGTATTTGCACCTTTACATTTGCCATCAAATAACTTTTAGTAAGAATACATAGGGCTATGCATCACTCCTATTGAGCTGTAAGTATCATAAAAAAGGATGCATATGTACTGTGGTGGAAGAAAAGTTACTTTAAACACTGGATCAGAAGGGATCCTAAGTGCTGAAATGGAAGGATTTCTGGTTTCAGTAATGTCCTTGAACATCTCGTAATGCTAGAAGAGAAACTCACATCTTTGGTCAACCTTTTACAAGGAAAGGGAATGTATAATCTAGTGACTATGAATTTGCATAGATTATCACAGTACTTAGATTACCTTGTGTTCTGTCACTGTAAGCACACTTGTTTATATATGTGTATGCATGACATGTTTTTTTTGTTTTTTGTCAATAAATATATTGTTTCAATATAATGGAAGGAAACATTCCACGTGGGAAAAATTATATATAAAAACAAAGATGAGGTGACTTACCGAACAAAAGCGCTGGCAGGTCGATAGACACACAAACAAACACAAACATACACACAAAATTCAAGCTTTCGCAACAAACTGTTGCCTCATCAGGAAAGAGGGAAGGAGAGGGGAAGACGAAAGGAAGTGGGTTTTAAGGGAGAGGGTAAGGAGTCATTCCAATCCCGGGAGCGGAAAGACTTACCTTAGGGGGAAAAAAGGACAGGTATATGTCTGCTTGTGTCTGTATGTGTGGATGGATATGTGCGTGTGTGCGAGTGTATACCTGTCCTTTTTTCCCCCTAAGGTAAGTCTTTCCGCTCCCGGGATTGGAATGACTCCTTACCCTCTCCCTTAAAACCCACTTCCTTTCGTCTTCCCCTCTCCTTCCCTCTTTCCTGATGAGGCAACAGTTTGTTGCGAAAGCTTGAATTTTGTGTGTATGTTTGTGTTTGTTTGTGTGTCTATCGACCTGCCAGCGCTTTTGTTCGGTAAGTCACCTCATCTTTGTTTTTATATATAAATATATTGTTTTGTTGTTAAAAGATCCATGGACAGATAGACTACTTTTCTAAGTACAAATGTTTTTGTTGAATGTAAATACTTTAAAATTAAAGGAGACCATTCACGGAAGAGTAGAAACATTGAGTTGTCAATAGGCACACACAAAAAAGAGAAAACTTGCTATTATCCTTTGATGAGCAGTACACACACACACACACACACACACACACACAGATGGCTGTGCCTCTATGTGGTGCCAGTTAGACTCATAGTACTAAGTATAAAGTTGTTTAAAATGATAATTTTCTTACTCCATCAACCTAGGTTAGTCATTAACTTAAGTTACTATTAATTGTTGATTCATTAAAATGGGTGAACCTTATTTTGACTACATATTATGATATTTAATTATGCATAAAGTAAACCCTTTTATCCATTTGCTTACTAAAGATCTCTCACCACTCCTTCCACCAGCACCACAAATGTCATTCATATTGTTTAGCAGTTTAGGTAATGAAGGTAGTGACTGCATATTGTAACATTCCTGCTCACATATTAGACGTAAATTTGTCATTTCAGATGAAAGAAATATAGCTTTTTGAGCATGAGATGATACACTGTTGTACTGATATTTACACTGATGTATTGAGTTTGTCCACAATTGTGGATCAAAGTAGTAAACAAAGGAAACTCCAGGTTGGAATATGTACATGTGAACAATCTAGTAAAAGATAGATTGTTACTTAGAGTAAAGATGAAGCATTAAATTGCAGACAGGCACAATTAAAAGACATTTACACATAAGTTTTGGCCACAACATTTGTCAAAAAAAGAAAGTGGAATATGTACCATTGATTCACACACGCAAATACATCTTGCCCACGCTTGATTGCCATCTCCGGCATTTTCGTCTGAACTGCTGGGGTTGGTGGTCATATGTATGTGAGGTGTGCTTGTTTGTGTTAATGAATGGTGTGTGTTTCTCTTTGGTTTTCTGGCTAAGGCTGTGGCCAAAAACTTACATATAAATGTCGTAACTGTGCCTGTCTGATATTCAACGTCTCATCTTTACAGTAAATAACAATATATTTTTTCCTATATTGTTGATCAAACTATTAAATCATTCTCATTCACTGCAGAAACCAAAGAATTGCATCTTTTGGTTTTTGCTGGATTTAGTTGCAAATTTTATGTTTTACACTTTAAAATAAAAAGGCCAACACACATATAAAGTTAATTTTTTTCATTTATTCATGCCTAACAAACTGCAACTTCTTACTGTGAGAACACAGAATTTTTCTGAATTAAATTTAGCATTTTTCCCATAACTGTTAGCTTTGTTAAGTTTTCTGTTTTCTAATAATCTATAAATGAGCAGTTGTGTTGATGATCAATCATATTTTAAAGATTACTCTGCATAAATGTTACACAAGTGTGACAGTTCTGGATATTAGATATACTGTATTAGTTCAAATAGTTGTTTCGTTGGTAGTATTTGTTTGAGGTACCCCTAGGGCTACATGTGTCTGTTAAAGAGTTCATCAGTGGAAGCCCTTTTGTCATAGCAGGTGCTTTATGGAGCTACCAACAGTGTGCCTAGGGAAGCCTCAGTATAGCAAACAACACAAGTCACCAGTGAACAGACATTCAAGAAATATAGAAAATCTTTTGATTCTGAATTAGTGTGTAATTAGTTTACACTCATGACAAATTTCTGTATTGAATCTGTAATATGAGTGATCACCAACTATGTGTCAAAAATTAATTCAAAGAAAATAATGACTCGCATAATAACATAGTAATTAAGTAACATTATATGAAGAAACCCATATCAGGAAACAAGTTTAAAATATTGGATTACTGTCTTTGGAGAAGAAACAGAAGTCTATTTTTCTTAGCAACATTAATAATTAAGCTGCTGCCAAGAAATTTATGAGTGAGATCAGACAGTATAGTGTGATTAAAATTAATTGTTATTAGACACTTCATTCATTGTAGCAGGTTTCCTCCAACCAGAGTGCTCAGCATCATGCCAAAACCATTCACCATTGCCAAACTGCAACAACAGTTTGTTCACTTCCAATTCGGTAATGAAACACACACATTTCATACACAGCACTAACCAAAAAGCATTATTGGAACCTTCCACATAATACGTGATCCAGCATCATTTATACAGGTATTATAATCACATCTTTAAGTAAACTTCATATGACATCACTTTCATCATCATATTTGCTCTTCTTTTTCTTGCTATTATTCTTTTTTCATTTGGAATGTGCTTGTGTCACCTATAATTTGCATCCAAGTGCCAACAAGGACTGCTCATTCATTGGTAACATGATATCCCTTGTAGCCAGTGTGAGGGTAGTTTAAGGTTAACAAATGACAGCGAGAAATTACAGTTTGGTTTTACCACTAAAACGTAAGCTTTTCTGTGGAAGATGGCTATGCAAACAAATATAGTATGAAATTTTTCTGTCTTGAGTTTGCTAGTAGATATTTGCCTTAAACACTGTGAACAGAGCGATTGTGATTTTAGTTTTGTCGTAGATTATAGATCACTGTTTTCTCAGAGACATTGCACACCATGGGGCTGTGATTAGGTTAGGACACGAGTTTAAATTCAGGGCTACAGGACCATCATCTGCCACAGTTCAGTCATTGGTCACTTAAAATCAGCTGTCAACAGAGCATTTCCAACATACCTTGCAGTGGCCGATTCCAGTCTTACTCCGTATTACACATTAACAGCATTTGTGGAGTGACCTGCTGTGTTTGTGTGTTGCATAAAACCAAGCAGTTGGCAGCAGTGAATGTGGTAATACTGTAGCACCATGTGGCAGATGCCATCAAGTAATTTTAATTGGACTATAGTAAAAAATATTCTATGACATTTTGCAGTCAAAATTTGATTACGAATAAGATTTTCCATAAATTGAATTTAATTTTAAATGGTCTTCAGAAACAGAATGGTTCAAATGGCTCTAAGCAATATGGGACTTAACATCTGAGGTCATCAGTCCCGTAGACTTAGACCTATGTAAACCTAGCTAACCTAAGGACATCACACACATCCATGTCCGAGGCAGGATTCGAACCTGCGACCATACCAGCAGTGCGGTTCCTGACTGAAGTGCCTAGAACCACTCAGATGAACCGGCTCTTCAGAAACAGATAATCGAAAATTACATATTAACAATAATTACATGTTTTCTCAACAATAATTACATATTTGTTGGGTGGGAGCTTGCTTCATGAGAAGAATAGTGCAAGGTGGTGATGACAGAGAGTGCATTGGATGTGCTTATCCATTTTTGGGATGATTGGCAGCTTGCAGCTCAAGTTCACTGTTAGCAGTTCTACACAATGTCAGCAACCAGCATGCAGCAACTAAGACAACGAATGGGTGTAGCATTTATAACTCTAGGTGGCATTCACTTTATCAAATCCTGGTGCGTCCTGTTTCTTATGATGTAAGTTACTGTGCAGTGAATTCTTAATTTCAGTTAATACATTGACCTTGTCAGTTGATCGAGTGAACCAGTTAAGTGAATCCCAATTATATAGTTAAATTGTTAGCCAATCATCAATTTTAGCAGAGAACTTGTTCAGGGAATTTAATTGATTTCTGAATGTTACAGGTGGAAAAATGTCATTTACTGTTAATACTTTCTTGATTAATTTCAGCGCCAATTCTGTGGCTTTTTACCTAAATGTTTGTGAATGGATTGACAACCATAGCTCTCAAAGAGGGAAAAAGTGACTTCAGAAACAATCATGCAGGTGATTTTAAAACAACCGAAGCAGGCAATTTCAGGGCTGAGAACACAACTCAATGAAAGATTTGATCAAATAACAAATTTTCTAGCTTGAATGATAAACTGCTTTATGTTGGTCTGCAGTTAAGTGGAAGTATGAATAAGTTTCTAGAAAGAATAAATATTAAATAGAAATATTGAACATTTGTATACAGTTAGTTCAGTAGACAACATTCAAGCAAATAATGTGCAAATAATAAAAGAAGCATTATTAGAGACACTAGTTAATTTAGCACAAGCTACAATTATGAATGCAGAAATGCTTACAATATTTACAAATGAAATGAAACCACAGTTGAAGAAATTGGAATAGAATTTGGGTTCCAGAAGATCCTCTGTTAAAGAAGTAAATACTCATAATAGAAATTTGACAGATGATAAGTTACTACCTGTTGTTACTAATGAGCCACTCACGTTAGCCACCCCAAGCGGATGTGCATTTGTTATATTTCACAATTCATATTGTCTTCAAGAGATATATTGATGCTTCAGTATTCATCTTTGTGCACTAGTGTCACAAGGCACACCAAATCAGATAAGTTGCAAAATCAGTGCAGTTAATATGTTTATTTAATTATATTTACATATTTATGGTGACTTAGGGTACTGCTTTTATCTTCAAATAAAATCAAATGAGTCAGATAAAATACTTTCAAAAATTTAGGACCAAACATGATGTAAAATTTAGATGATTTTACAAAACCTTGTTCAAGCATCATGATATAATGAATGGTATTGTAATGTTAATTGTAAGTTTTATATTGTCAGTTGTAAACTTAACTTGTGTTTTCAGAAACTTTTGACCACAGTACCGTCATTCAAAATCAACATTTCCCTAATTTTGTTATATATTTACAGAAGAAAGATATATTTTTGTGAATTGTCAGACTCTTGCAGAGAAACAGAAGTAAGGACTTTGATAATGTTGCTTTAAATATTCCATCAGAATGTAAGAAGTGTGGTAAAAGGGAAGAGCTGCTGCTTTCAATTCAAGATAAAACAGATTTAGATGAAACAGCTGTTACGTACTTTTCTTAACAGAGCAGCATTTAGGATCTGCAAAAATTCAGCAGATACACTTAAAAAATTACAAAATAAGTTCTAAACATTGTAGAACCAACTTAAGAAAAAGAGGTATTGCAAATTTTATTCACAACACTCTTAAGACTCAGGCTGCAAATGGAGGTCAACACTGTGTTGAAGAAGATTTTGAATGCTGTGCAGTCAAGTTATAACTAGAAACACAGTCCATTGTGATTACAGCCATGTGCAGGGTACCAATAGCAAATATGCCAAAGTTTCTTACTCAGTTAGAAACTGCCCTTATAAAACTTTACAAGAGCAACAGTAAAATCATTTTGTGTGGGGATTTTAACATAGACTTTCAATCAACCAGCAATAACCACAGACAATTAGAAAGATTGATGTCTCGCTTTACCTTACACCCAGTGATTTCATTCCCAACAAGGGTAGATGACTGCAGCAAAACAGTGATTGACAGTTTTTTTCCTGGATCCCATGCAGTATTGTGATGTAAAAACACCAGCAATAGTAAATGGCCTATCTGATAATGATGGCCAAATAGCATTCCCAAAACTCATCAACAGAAAAATGGTTAACATACACACCCAAGTAAGGCATGTCAGAATAATAAACAATGAATCAATCAATATTTTTAGAAATAGTCTGCAACAGGAACTGTGGGAAGAAGTTGTGAAATTATTATTAAAATTCTTATAATTTTGTAGGGTGTACTCATCCAACTGCTTTTTATCGGCTGCTGCCACAAGCACAGTGTTCCTTCATGTCCACTGTAACTTGGCTTTTACACCAAGGATGACCAATTTAACATTATGTTTCAGAACCTTTATTCTATATCATATCACAATTATTATGTTACATTGACAAAACTCAAAAATACTGTCGTGCTTACAAAACTGACATACATCTTACTTAAGCAATTACATGCGTCTTGCACAAAATCTCATAAGACACAGATGTAAAATGGCAACATGGCTGCCCCTTTATATATAATTCCAAACAATCCTCGGTATTGTTATAAAGACTTACGGAATTTCAATAATTTCAACAGTAACATACATAGTTATCATGCACTTATCTCCATAAGAAAAACATCTGCAGTGATAATAAAACATCAGTTCATTTCAAAAATAAGTTCTCCTGTCTTACATTTCATAGGCATGGCTTACAAAATCAGCATAAAATCTTATCACCTTGTAATATACCTAATATACAAAGACTTAATGAAAACTTTGATTCCCTGACATAGTGTAGTACAATACCTCACTTTAAAATGATTGGTATTGTGGTGATTCATGAATTTCATAAAAATGACACTAAATTGGAGACTAATTAGCAGACACTATTACAAAATAAAACAAATGACGATGTATTTTAACAAACTGTGGCATTCATTGTAGTAATGGGAAAGACTTGAATTTGTGAAAATGGTAGGAATAAAATATACGGTATTAATCACCAGCTGTAATTATTCAAATAATTGACCTTTAGAAATGTAGTTCACTCATTCAAGAAGTTATTCTGTCGCTTGCAAATGAAGGCACATATTGTAAAACGTAAATTTAAGATGAAAACTGTAAAGAACATTCCGTCTTAATGACTTTATGAATTAAACTCATATTGTTGTAACCAGATATACGCCTAATTATAAAATTCCAGGCATCTGTTACAAATTCTGTCAATCAAAAACTGTTTCGTTTTACCCTCTTAGTTTCAATTATTGTTAGGAATGTGAGTCACTGTGTAACTAGCATGTATTCATTAATTTTGTGAAGTTCATTATTGTACTCATATTCAGATGGAATTCTCACATTTAAAAACATTTTTACATTATAAATTTCACATATTATTCAATTCTGTGATTTTAGACAAATTATCCTGTGTAATCAGAACATCTTAGCTTTGGAACTTTTAATTGGAAATACGATTAAAAATATGTTGTCATTATTAAGTAATAATGGTCCAAGTGACCATCCATTATTTAGAATATATAAATAGGGAAGCAACGAAGCTGCTGGGTCAGGCAGTTTGAGCTGATATCTCGAAGTGTAACCTGTGTTAGTTACTTGAATATTATTTCACTAAGATTTAAAGTTGTGAAAAAGTATGTTTCTTGATTTGTGAACCAGTCAGTTGTTTTATGAAGACATATCGTTCAACTCGTCCTCGTTGCAATGTGTCATTATGGATTTGATCAGCTGTTACGAACGGAAGAATAAATGTTTAAATACTGGAACTGATCACTTTCACTGTAAACCACACACTTCATGAAGATCCAGGCAATCTATGAATATTTCAGTTATGTGGAGAAAACTTTCATTTTAACCTTCTACTTATGATTCTAGATAACATCAGACGACATGCACTTTTGATAAGTCGGTTTATCTGCCTTCGAAGTTTTGAGGATTACCTTACCGACGAGTAGATAATAATTAAGTGGAAGTGTTAAAACCTTTACCACAAAAATCTTTCTTACTCTGTTATATCTTACTGGTACACAGTGGCAAACTACTACATGTTGAATCTTAATAAGGAAAATGGATATAATTTTTGAAAATACTGATTACTAAGAAATGAAATTGGTGTTGTTTTCTTTTACCACACTGTTATTTAAGTAACTGGTCAAAATATAGTCTTGTGTCTTACATGTTGCACACTGTATACTCTAGGATAGTAGAAGAAACCTAACTGTGCTCATACTATCTAGATAGGATAGTAGAAGAGGAGCGATTCCAGAAAATAAATATTAAGTCACTGGCTGGGGCAAGGCACCATATGCCACATGGTGTATCTATGAAAGTACCACAAATCCTCTATGAAAGTACCACAAATCCCCTACCTGTTACATTTCACCACAAATTTACTGAAAAAGTGATTCTGAGAGGATTTTCACCCCCAGATTTTGTCTTGACTATACAGTGCACAAATGTAGTCTCAACTATTTCAAGTCCTCAAATCACTTTTTAATTCATAATTCATGATGGATATAAGAATTAAAAAAAAAGTTCAAATATTCAGTGATAACTGAGATGATAATAAATTTCCTTGTATTAGTTATGTCACTTTCACTGGGTTAAAGTACACGCCGTAGAGTTTACTAAAGTATACAGTATAATCTTGACTGTGTAATGTAAGATGCATTTCAAATAAATTTCTGACAATCAAGACTGTGGAAGACTGGTGTATTGAACATAAGCATCACACATACTTACAACATCCGAGCAAATCCGCTATTACAGAACATTGCCTTGACACCGGTCATCCTATGGAATACAACAACACGGAAATTCCGGCTTGCACGTCCAGCTATTGGGATAGTGTTATTAAGGAAGCTGTTGAAATCAAACTAACAGGCAACCTTATAAACAGAGATGGTGGATTTTGTTTAAATGCTGCTTGGAATTCGGCTCTGTCTCTCATCAAAAAACAAAGGGACAGAATTAGTGCTACCTCACCTGTTGATTAATAGTCACTATCGATATTTCTGATGTTGGTTATCTTTGGTTGTGTGTTGACTCTGCAGTGACTTGTTCTGTGTGTGGTATCGTCCTTGTTTCTCCTCTGTGAACCAAGGTATTGAATTCCCTTGCACATTGCTTCCTCCTTGCAGTTGTGCCTTGAGAATGGCAGGGTGTACTCCTGTCAAAATATCGGTGGTGGTCGATGACATCACCCGGCAGCAAATCCATAAGCTATTTGAACATTCAAATTGCGAGGAAAAATTAAGGTCTCACATCCTTGTACAAATTTCACATCATTAATTTTAAATTCTAGTAAAACTTGTCTGGTACTCAATTTACTACTTTTTCCTGTTGCACCTTTTACCCTTACCACTGTTACTGGAAATTCTGTGAAATTCTCATTATTTGTAATCCTGTCTCTTAGCTTCTTTGATAATCCTGTAATTGGGCTACCTGTGTCTAGAAGACAGTATCCTATCCAATCAGAAATCTGTACTACAATATATGGACTTCCAACTTCTTTACCAATTTCATTAACTTCATTTTCAAATAACAGATCCTCCTCTATATCCTGTAAATTCACCCCTTTGTCACAATCATGTCTTTCTTCTACTGTTTCTACACATCTACTGATTATTTTTCTATTAGGTGTCTGTTTTAGATTTTCAAAACAACTTTCCTTCCCTAAATACACATTTTGACAAATTTCATTTATGATTTTAAACCTTTAGTCATTATGGTTACATTTGTTATCATAGTCACTAACTACTTTCACTGTTTTATCACTGATCAAATTTTCTCTCTCATTTTCATTAATACATTCAGACACAATATCACTAACATCTTCTGGCAAAATTATACCATCATGTACTTTTCTACTTGTTTCAGAATCATCACTCAAGCTTACATCAGCGTTTCCAGAATCATTCAGCATACAATCATCACCCTTAACTTCTGCATATACCATTCCATCCAATTCTGTGAGGAAGCCGGTATCACCAACCTCATCATCATCATCATCAGAAACATTATCATCACACTTAATATTACTCTCAACACTAAATTCATTTCTATCTTCACACACCTCTTCAAATACACCAACAACTTCGACACTATGATCCCTCTGTTCTACCACATCATCATCTTTTTCCTTTTTATTGCTTACTGACATTTTATCTGGAATAACACTGTCATCTCCACTTTCATTTCTAAGTACATGATCATCAGCTTCCATACATAAAACACCAGTATCAGTTCTTTCACTCATTTCCCAATCATTCAACATTTTCACTAAACCATACTCATCAGATGTGTTCTCAGCAATTTCAGGAACTGCTATTACATCTACTATCAAAGAAATTTGTCAAAATGTTTTCCTTCATTTTAAATTCAGATTGTCTTTTCCTTTTTTGTTCATCTTTGTTTTCAGATAAAAAATTCTCCCAAAATTCCCTATCAAAATTCGTTCTGTTCACTCCAGGTTGTCTTCTGGATACATAGTTTTGGTATATCCTATTTGCTCTACCCCTTCCCTTTCTGAAATCAGCACATTGTGCCTGATTATAAACACCATTTCTATTTGCGTCACTCCATCAGGCTCCAAAAGAAGCAGGCCTTAGTTTGCCGGACCATTCCTTCTGTTATCAAAATTGTTACCATTATTTCCTTGATGTTGTCCCCACTGCCTGTTTCTTGGTTCAAAATTTCTGTTCTCTGATCTCTGCCTATCATTTCTTTCCACATTTCTTCTGCCATCATTTCTGAATTTACTGTTTCCTTGGTACTCTCCCCTATAATTTTCATTTCTAAAACCTCCCCTTCTATCCCTATGTTCAAAATGACCTTTGAAAGCTCTGTTGTTTCTATTTCTACTGTCATCTTGCCTGTCATTATACCTTTCATTTCTTTCCCTGGCTAAGTCTAATTTATCAACATATCTCAAAAATTCCTCACTAGTGTTGTCAGGCCCATAGACCAGACTCCACTGTACTCTTTGTGGTAAATGTCTTTTGAAAGCACCAATTTGAGTTATCTCATCTAGTGGCTTATCTAAATGCACTAATGTTTTTAACTGCTGTTCACAAAATGTTTTCATTCGACTACTACCTTGCTTGAAATTTGGACCATTTAAGAAATTGGACTTGATTCTGGCTTGTATAGTTTCCAACCAAAATTTATTCATAAAAGCACGTTCAACTTCACAAAAAGTCATGTCAGGTTTGATTGTCTGGTTAGCCCTCGAGAGAGCCTCACCATTCAAGAATTTTTTAACGAATTTAATTTTTCAATTGTCACTCATGCTACTTTCAAAATTGTCTTTAATTTGCAACATAAAGTTGACAGGATGTATATTCCCTTCCCCTGAATAGGTTTTGATATTATTCCAAAATTGGTTGTAGTTGCTCAAAGATTTTATAGTAACAGTGTCGTCAATTTCCTGAATTTTTGATTTGAAATTTGAGGTTCACCCTAAACATATACCTACATCTTCTTTTAATTCTGTAAAATTATCATTCACAATTTTGGTAAAGTTTTGTATACTTTAATCTGTATCAGTAAATTTTTTCGCTACATCTTTGTTAAACTTTTTTAAAAACTGAAATTTTGAGGTTGCAAATTTTTTGAAACTATCATCTTTTCTTTCTGCAGAATCTAACCTTCCTTCAAAACTCTGCTGTTGTTGTTGTAAAGTAGAAATTTCCCCCTCCGTAACTGACACATTTTTGGTATTTTTGTCTACTTGAACCCAACATTTTTCTAAGCTATCTTTTGTTTCACGTACTGGGTTCCCATGTCCATTTAATTTCTTTTCAGTAGAGTGAAGTTTTTGATTGAGAGAAATTTTATGTTCATCAATCGACTTTTTCTGTTCCTCCATCAGTTGAACTAATCTATCCAAAACAGATGCACTTGACTCGAACTCATGAAAAGGTGAACATACACTTACATTATTGTGGTCACTGGTCTCCCCAATTCCGTTGTTTCAATTAACTACATTATCTTCATCATGGATTGATGGACAAATAGTTGTGTCATTATCATTTATTTCCTCCCCACTAACATTTTCACCTTTCTGATTATTTATGTCAACCTCCCTGTTGTCTTCCCTATTAACAAAGCTAGTGAAAAAAAAAAAGTACTTACAATACTTTTCTTCTTCTATGCTTTTTGATTATTTCAGTTTACCTTGTTTTTGGCACTTATTATTACTTTCTTTGTATTGTAGTGCTGCTGATTACCATCTCATTGTTTTCTTTGCATAAATCTTTCAAATACAATATAGAATTACAAACGATTTCTGAAAGAAAATATAAGATTAATTTACAGAAGCAGGACATATCCCAGCTTCATTCACCAAATGTGAAATTATTATTAAAATTCTTATAATTTTGTAGGGTGTACTCATCCAACTGCTTTTTATCTGCTGCTGCCACAGGCACGGTGTTCCTTCATGTCCACTGTAACTTGGTTTTTACACCAAGAATGACCAATAGTAACATTATGTTTCAGAACCTTTATTCTATGTCATGTCATAATTATTATGTTACATTGGCAAAACTCAAAAATGCTGACATGCTTACAACACTGATGTACATCTTACTTAAGCAATTACATGCTTCTTGCACAAAATCTCATAAGACACTGACCTAAAATGCCAACATGGCTGCCCCTTTATATATAATTCTGAACAATACGTGGTATTGTTATGAAGGGTTTTTTAATAAAATTACAATTAAAACTGTTGCCTCAAAATTAAGACATATTTCAGCAGTTACACTGGCTCTTATAGAGCAAATACATATATGGATTTTCAAGCATTTAACATTTTAGGAGTGTGCAAATACTCAAAATATGAAATATTTACAATACTTTTACTTTTTTTAAAAAAATGCAGAAGATACATGGCTTGGAAAATGTTCCTACCATTACAGGACCTATACATTTCAATACAATTGTAATTTAGTAACCAGTTTTACTGCAACAATTCTAGAAGCACAGAGCCACCTTTTGTTTACATGATTCCTGTTTATTTCAATTTGAATTGAAAAATACGTGTTTTAAATGGGTTTCAATGGACTGTTATGTTTCAGAGTCTACCTCGAAGACACTATGGATAGAAAATTTAACTCATTTTTAAATGTTATTCTCAAACACTTTGAAGGCAGCTTCACCTGAAGACAAATCAAAACTAAAACAGATATAAGTAGGCAGAAAGAATGGATAACATCTGGGATTTGAATAAAGTGTCAGAAAAAGGGAACTTTTTCTGGAACAGAAGAACAGTACAAACAGAGCAGTGAAAATAAACTATAAGAGATACTGTAAAAGTTTAAATTGTGTAATCAGAAAGGCCGAAACATGCATTATGCATGAAAAAATAACTGGTCAGAAATAAAACAAACACCTTATGGCAAATCATAAAACAGAAACAAACAGGGACAAAATCCGAGAAGAATCAGGGGTAGCACAGTGCATAGAAGATGGGATAGATTACAGTAATCTGAAAAGGGCAGCCTCAGAATTCAATAAATTTTTCCTGTATAGACAAAAACATATGAACACAAAACACTCATCCTCCTTCAGACACTATAAAACTACTTAATCTTACCCAAAATACACCAACAATTAAACAACACTTAAAACCTCAAGAACACCCAATGAAATTATAAAAACAGTCAATTCCCAGAAAGTACCAGCTCTTCTTGGCATGATGAAATGTTAACCAGGGCATTAAAATTATTTGGTGACTAATCGGCAATGTATTGTGCTATTTATGAAAAACTGATATATTTCCTAATAGATTAGAACATGCTACAGTGATGACAGTACACAAAGGTGGTGAGAGTCATGTAATATCTAACTATTGGGCTATCTATTTACTGCCAATTCTTTCAAAAATGTTTGAGAGAGTAGTGTACAACAGGCTGTATCAACACCTATCACAAAATAACTCACTGATCCCTCCCAGTTTGGCTTTCACAAAGAGCTCTCCACACAGGGGGCTATATTCAGTCTTACAAAAGAATTTTTGCATCAACTGAACTATGGAAGGTATGCTGTAGGGATTTTCTGTGATCTCGCTAAAGCTTTTGACTGTGTACAACGCAACATACTACTACAAAACTCCCACACTATGACATCAAACAACAACCATTAGCTTGGCTAGAATCCTATTTACATAACAGGAAACAAAGAGTTGCCCTAACAGGCGCAAGTAAAACAGTAAAATCAGAGTGGGGAACTGTGAAATACAGTGTTCCCCAAAACTCAATCCTTGGACCACTGATCTTCTTCATGTACACTGATTTGCCAGCATCAATAAATAACAATGCAAAAATATGGGAATGTTTTCCAATGATACTAGTATCTTGATCAAGGACATGAAATCCTCAATACTGACTACAACTGAAACAGTAACACAGTAAGCATACAAATAGTTTACAGCAAGTAGTCTACCATTAAAACTCTCAAAATCAAATTTAATCAGTTTCAGACAGCAAATAACAAGCTTCAAGACCTTGAAATAAAAATCAATGACCAGAAAGTAAATGAAAACTTCACATATAAGAGATTTATGGGTCTGTAAATGGATAATAAATTGAGATGAAATAAGAACCTAAGCAGTGTTTTGCAATGTTTTGCACTAAGAGCTATTTTGCTTCATGTTTGGCGGGGAAACAATCATTTTGTGATATTTCGTATATTTTATCCTCTGACCTTGTATGATGTAATACTGTGAGGAAATACTTCAGAAGTGGAAAAAGATTTCAAAATACAAAAATGAGCTGTGAGGTTGATCTGTGATGTTTCAAACTGGACATCTTATAGGCTCCTTTTCTAGACACTTGGTGTATTGACACTCACAATTCAGCACATCTACTCATTGATGATATTTGTAATCAACAATAAAAACCTTTTCCAGGCTATCTTCATTATTCATAGTCATAACACAAGGCAGGAGCAATATCTTCACAACTGTAGTTCTGCTGTTCATGCATTTCTGTGGTATGTCTGCCACAACAGCAGTCAGAATGATTTCTGTTTATGAATAGAAAGCAACTCATCCCCTGCCCCAGAACAGCAAACACAGTTTGGCTGCATTATGTCCAGTGCAATATTTTACAGAGCAGTAAATAAATGACTTATGCCTCATGCAATATTTTACAGAACAAGCTACAAGTGCCAGTACTGATAACTTTAAACTCAACTTGATAACTCTCTTTTAATTTATAAGTCTGAAGTGCTACAGGTATAACCAAGAGTCTTTTAGAACTAAAGAAATTTACACCAAAAACGAGATATCTGTTACGAAAACAGAAAATCTGGTACAGGTTCTATCTTGCTCTGAAATGTTTTTCAGGTTATAGTCACTAATAAATTTGCAAGTAGCAATAATTTACAATAATTGCCAACAGTATGCACTCTTGTTGGAAGAGGAAACTAATGTGACAAGGCATGTTACTTTTTTACACTAAATGATAAACCACAAATGATGATCATTGTGAAATATATTACCATAAGCAAAACACATTTAATTTACATAAATTTGAATCGATTTTTATTTGGTCCTGTAAAACTAAAAGGTGTACAACTTTACTTCCGCCATTTGCTGATAGGTGGCGACAATGGTAAGTAGCAGTCAAAAGAAACAGATCGCAGACATTAGGTAGTTAGTTTGGGCCTCGTCAACATACCTCATTCAAACATTAGTCCATTTGTGTCCACACCATAAAGTTGTTCTTGATTGAAAATGTCAGTTTATGAGCCTAATTCTTGTCATTTGTGGGAGGTGTCACTGTTTTGTTTCAATTTGAAGAAAACAGCAGCTGAGTCTCATTGAATGCTCTCAAGTATGTACGGTAAGGATGCTACTTGTGAAAGAACATGTCATGAGTGGTTTCAACACTTCAAGAATGGCGATTTTAATGTCATAGACAGGCATAGTGGTGGAAGAGAGAATGTTTTCGAAGATGCAGAATTGGAGACATTGCTGAGTGAAGACTCATGTTGAACTCAAGAAGAATTGGCACGATTAGTGGGAGTGACACAGCAAGCAATTTCACAATATCTCAAGGCCATGGGCATGATTCAGAAAGAAGGAAATTGGGTCCTGAGTGACCTGAAACCAAGAGACGTTGAACGGGGCTTGTGTGTTTGTAAATAGTTGCTTCAGAGGCAAAAACAGAAGGGATTTCTGCATTGCATTGTGTCTGGGAATGAAAAATGGGTTCATTATGATAACCCCAAATGCAAAAAAATCATGGGGATATCCCAGCCATGCTTCCACATTGATGGCCAAACCGAATATTCACAGCTCCAAGATCATGCTCTGCACTTGGTAGGACCAGTTTGGTGACATCTACTACGAGGTGTTAAAACCAAGTGAAACAATCACAGGTGCTCGTAATAGAACACAATTAATGTCTTTGAGCAGAGCATTAAAAGACAAATGGCTGCAATACAGTGATAGGTATGATAAAGTAATTTTGCAGCACGATAACACTCGACCCCATGTTGCAAAAGAGGTCAAAACGTACTTGGAAACATTAAAATGGGAAGTCCTACCCCACCTGCCATATTCTCCAGACATTGCTCCCTTTGACTATCATGTGTTTAGATCAATGGCACATGGCCTGGCTGACCAACACTTCTGATCTCATGAAGAAGTCAAAAATTGGATCGATTCGTGTATCACTTCAAAAGATAAACAATTTTTTCAATGCGGGGTTCATACACTGCCCGAAAGATGTTCAAAAGTAGTGGCCAGCAATGGAAAATACTTTGAATGATATATGTGTAACCAGTTTGTTTCATCAAAGCCTCAAATGTTGGTGAAAAAATGGTGGAAGCAAAGTTGTACACCTTGTACATTTTGTACAAAGATTGTATTGTAATGCAGGACAAATCAATGAATGGAATATTATATGGGCAAAAGGAGAAGAAAAACAAACAATAATGTAAACAATATAAATATAAGATATACAATATTACACTCAACATTGAAAAAAATACTGCAGACAATATACTTACAAGATAGATGGTATTAAATACTTTCACATACAAATTACATCATTTATAATATAATACATCTTAAAGAAATCTTATAGCTCTAGAAATTCATTTTAATTATATACAGTGTGGTTATGAGGAATTGTTTCATTTTTCTATGTCCTTGTGCACAAACAGTGCCTACTGAATGGACAAGCCAATGAGAGTTTTGTTTGAAGTTTTTTTTGTTTTCTATGGGTGCTTTACTTGTGAAGATTCTAGTGTTTTCTTTCATGTGTTGTATTATTTTTGGTGTGTATGTCCCCACTGGCACGAGAACTTCTTTATAAAGCAAGACGGTGACCTTAAAATAACTCCAAAAAATGATAGATGAATTGCTGGAGCACAATCGGAGGATGGATAGTGAGGTACATGCATGCATCACATATGCTGACTCTGCCCACCCAGAGCTGGCAATAATTTTTACTCTGCAGTGACACACGCCTCCCACACCTACCACTGTGAATGTTATCCTGTGCCACATAGTCCAGCTGCTCAGGTAACAGCACTAACCACACAGCTCAACTGGATTGCATACTCATGGCCAGAGAGCTGGAGGAATAATGACAGCAGCAGATCCAGCTACCAGCAACCTGAGTCATGGAACCAACAATCAACACCTGCACTAGCCATTCTTAGCAGTACTCTGCCAGTAGGAGAGGAGCCACTTAATGGATTTTGTAGGTGTCATGCCCACTCTGAAAGTGTTGCAGCCAAGTGCCAGCCATCCTGTTCAAACCCAAAAGGCAGCTGTGAATAGGCCTAGAAACAGTCAGCTTCAAAGCTATATCAAAGTGTTTCTTCTTAGCGGAATGAGATGGCAGTATAAAATACATAGTTGACACAGGTTCTTTCATCTCTATATTCCCATACACTTTGCTGAGAGACAGGATGACTGCCAAGGCACTGTCTCATATGGCTGTGAACAATTACACCATAAAAATGTATGACACGCATCACCGAAATTTGGAACTTGCACACCAGTGCTTGGACATTCCCTGTGGCTGACATCAATGAGCCAATACTGGGTGCTAATTTCCTCTGACCGTACAAGCTGCTATTTGATGATGCTAATTCCCAGCTGATTAAATCTAGGCAAAATTTGAAGATAGTGGGGCAGTAGTAGCAGGTTGCTTTCTCCAGTGTAAAACCTGTGAAGTGCCCTGGACCATACACAAATATTGTGGACAAATTTATGGAGCTCACTTGCCTACCTGGTGCACTGAAGGACGTTAAGTATTATTCCACCCATCTTGTGTCATTAATGTTGACATACTACTGATGGGCTGAGAAAAGGCCAACTTGTCACTAGGGTGTTTCAGAACAACCACATCAAGTGTTCACTTTGTCAGTTCTAGCATGTGGAATACCCGCCCCAGTTCTCCATGGGCATCTGCCATATTTCTGGACTAGACAGTATCATCATTGACTGCTTGTCCTGTGTTTATTCACTTAGCTCTCCTCCTGTGAACTTTGAGGCCATCACCCAAGGACAGGAGGATGATGAACAACTGGACTGCCTCCCTCACAGCACCTGTAGTGGTCAAACATGAGCTATAGTTGAGTAGGCATAAGAAGATCCATGACAGTTTGCAGAACTATTGTCAGCTTTTGAATGCCTAGCGCTAACAGCTTCAAGTAAAACCAACAGTTATCTATATAGCTATGACACTGCTGAGGCTTTTTCATAGAGATGTTTACAAACTTACATTATATGATTGGTTGACAGAGGTGTGCAAAGCTGCCATGCCCAGCCCTCTACAACTGTCAGCGACCTTTCTAAGCTGATCTGACAACCTCTCACCACCTCTGGCAATTTCGTGGAGGAAATACCATAGGCATACCAAACCATTCACCCACCTGCAACCAAATGTCTCAGGACCCATAAGGTGAGCCTCTGACCACATGCCCAGACATGGCATGGTGCCAGAAAAGTGTTCATACACCTGATCTATAGTAGTGTACACACATCATGTTGTGTACTGACACGGTACAGACATAACTTCAACTCCCTGCTCAGGATCACATTGTGTGATCACCCACAATTAGAGAACACTCAGCATTGAGTTCAATGGCAACCATACCAAAGTCTCAGTCAGCTGAATCAGGTCACCATTCATCATGAGTGCTCCAGTCACCATTTGTTTATTTAACCCAGAGGAAGACTTTCCAGTGGATGATGCTTCCTCCACCTCCAGTCAGGCAGAGTCCACACCCACGGCTGCTGATGAAACAAGATACTGCCAGTTCTCATCATGCTGGTGTGTGCATCTTGGCCTCACCCCCATTCACCCAGCCATCCAGCACAGCTACCTGGTTCACACTTACCAAAAGTGCCAGGGTCACATGCACCACAGCCGGTGGCAGACTACATCACATGTTATTTTGTGCTGTTCTGAACAATGTGATACATGGGCAATTTGTTCCATTATCTTGTATTAATTGTATGAATGGCGAATACTTGTTTTGTTATTTTGTATTAATTATCTGTGCACCAATATTTCTGAAGGTGACATCTTTTCATGTTAATCACAGTCAGGAGGCCTGTATGAAATATTACTACAAACAGTTCGCAGCCAGTGCTGTTTGCCACTGCTGTCACTAGTCTGCTGCAAAGGACACACTCACCATGCCCGTTACCAGTCCCATGCACTGACATATATGTCCACAGTTTTCTCACCATCACATGATCTGGTGATGTACTCATATGACTGGGGGTATTCTCCCTCTAGGATTAAAGTCTGAGTCAAACTATTTGCACTATAGCCATTTTGCATGATTGGCAGTGCATAGATATTACAAGAAAATCTCATTTATCAGTTGTCCATTTACTGATTCATGTTGAATGAATGTGTTTATGGCAAACACGTTCTCACACTGTCACAATAGTCTCTTTCCCAAACATGGTGCATTGGTGCGGCAGTAAAGTTGGCTAACTGCACAACTGACTTTTAAGCAGTAAAATGTACACATTCACACTTCACTGTCAAGAAATTGGAAGCTGCTGCAAATGAGTATGTTGGAAATGCTATAAAGAGTCTATTACCAGAGATAGCTCGAGTACTATCCTCTTGTGTGGATACTGTCACTTCTGCAAAAAATACAGGACCCATCATTGCTCATTCACTTGACTGTGTATGATGTGTCAATGGTAGGCCTAGGCATCTTGTACAGGGGAAATATGGATCAGAGAGAACTCAGGATGTTACACCATCCATCTAACAAACAGAATAAGGTGCTGTCTTTCATTGAAACCAAAACGGAGACAGTGAGACTTACTTCGTCTCTTAGGTGACCTCTTAGGAAACCCACTGTGACTTGTGTATTGTGTCCAGTAGAGGCAACATACGCAGGTAGGGGTCTGTTAATAGTTGCAACGTAAAATGTGTGGCAAATAATGGTATCATTTCTGACACCTTTTCTCTCTTTTTACCCATATAAAGTACCTAAATTTAATGAAAATTTTGTCAATTACCACAAATTTTGCACTATTACTATTTGTGTTTTGCAAAAAATCAAACAATGGAAACTCCAGGTAGTGTATTTTCAATTGTGCCTATCTGGAACCTGACATGTCTTCTTGACAGTAAGTAGCAATCTGCCTTTTCCTATTTGTGTTTTGGATGGTAAGAATCTTCAGTTATTTAATCCTTGAAATGCAGAAAGAGAGAGAGAGAAATAGTCAGTAAAAAGTACTTTACACATAACTTATTTCTCATTCTTTGCTGTAGGTTCTCCTTTGTGTAGGCTTGGTAATCATGGGTTAATGATCTCTTCAAGCTAAAGCTGTGGGGAGAAGTCCAGATTCTGTTTATCCATAAATCAAATAAATGATATCTTGTAGCAGGAATGTACTGTCTCTTCAAAATTATTTTATTCCATATTTTGCAGCTTTCACAAATTAACACAATTCATGACAATAATGACTAACTTCAAACTGTCAACAAAAGTAACAACCGCCCCCCCCCCTCCCCTCCCAAGTGAACAAGGATAGAGATGTATCCATTTCAGTTCAAAGATATGTTTATATGATCAGTATAATCAACATAATTGTCGTCTTTGACAAAAGAATTGCAGTTGATTAATATTTCATAAAAGTGAATACTAAGAAAGCCTTCTATTGATTTTATCTTTTTGAACAATTACAGTGCTGAATGTAAATGTTTTTAACTTCACCAATGAGCATAACTATGAAGTACAATTGTATTACATAATTATGTTTCTCATAAAATAAGTAACTTTATGTCAGTATTAAGCTTCATCAATGTGCATTTACTCAAAATTCCGAAAAAGTATACAAGCTGTAATTTCAATCTCTTTTTGATCGTATTCTAAATTATAATATATTGGGTTCACAGATTCTCATTGGGTGGTGGGGGTGGGGGGGGGGGGGAGGGGGAAGAGAAAAGATGTGTGTTGAACAGTTCCATTACCCCCTCAGGAAAATGTCAGAAAGGGATGGGAAAGAACACCAGGTGCAGTTACTGTATATGCGTGATGGTCTCATTCAGCATGTTGAAGGTGCTGTTACATGAGCCACTGAGAAAACAGAGTGTAACCAGCTTTCAACTGTGGTTTGAAGTCATACTTGGATCATTCCAGACTAGCAAAGAAGGGTGAGATCACCAACCTTACTCATGGAGTTTCAACAGAGCTCATGATCTGCAGCGTTGAACCCCAGACCAGATCATGGACCCAGGTTCTGCTGTGAGTGGCAGGCTTGAAACAGAGACCATTCAGGTTCTGTGACAATCTAGGCTGTGATTTCCTGGATCTGCCCCATACATTTGACAAACACGGGGTCCCCCAACATTTGTAAGATGTGCACTGCACCTCAGAGGCAGCTACTAAGGTAGCTGAATGTGTGTTACATGCACACAGGAGTTCTTAGATTAGGGGACTGTCCATCCATTTGAGATAATGACAGCTATACAAAATCCAAAAGTATTGGCATAAGATACAAAGAAATGATCCTCACAGGTGAGAGTATTAAAGTCCTAACGTTTTACTGCTGAAGCATTCACAACAAAGTTTATGAGTTTGAAGCACTTTATGGAAAATTTAGGTTTATACTGAATGAATAGGCTAATGGGAAATATAGGCAGTGTATTTGTCATAGTAAACAAGAAACTCATATCCACTGAGATAGAAATTGAAGATGCATATGAGACTGCAGATATTCATTATCAAGAATGGACATAAAATTATACTTAATTGGTCTATCTACTGGCCACCTGACTCACATTCTGATGTAACCAAAAACTTTTGAGGAAATTTAATTTTGTTTGTGTGTAAAAACATTAGTCATACTGTAATATTCTCAGGAGACTTTAACCATCAAACAAGCAGCTGGTTAATGGTGTGTGTAACAAAATATCCTGGCACTGCCTTTTTTGAAAACTTCCTAGACAAGAATGTTCAGAATGTCACTCATGAAGGAAATGTATTAGATATAGTGGAAACAAATAGAACTGACAATTTTGAGCATGTATGCATCAAAAATGGTGTCAGTGACCATGAGGCAGTTATAGCAACAATGGGTACCAGGTGCAAATGGCAACTAAAACAAGTAGAAAGCTTTATATGTTCAGCAAACTAGAAAAAGAAGAAGTATTGTCATATCTGAAGACAAGTGGATGTAAAGGAACTTTGACCAAGTTTAAAAACAATAGTTTACCGTGTCCCAGGTAGATATGCACCCAGTAGAACAATTCATGATGGGACAGACCCTTCATGGAATACAGCGACAGTAAAGAAACTTCTAAAGAAACAGAGACTACTGCATAATACATATAAAATCAAGCATATGGCCATAGAGAAATACTGAATGAAATGTGCCTGGCTGTCAAAAGAGCAGTGTGATGCCATCATTACTACTGTAGCAGAAGTTTATCAATCTTCCACAGAATCCAAAGAAATTCCGGTTGCATGTAAAGGCTATTAGTGGCACTAAAGTTAGTGTCCAGTCACTCACAGATGAGACAGAGATTGAATTTGAGAGTAGCAAAGCCAAAGTAGAAAAGTTTAACTCTTATTTTCAAAAGCCTTTTTATGAAGGAAAATCCAGGAGAATTCCCCTAACTTAGTTCTCATACCACTGAAAAGAAGAGTGAAATAGATATTAGTATCAGTGGGGTTGAAATTGTTAAAACAGAACAAAGCTCAACGGCTCAATGGAATCCCTGTCAGATTCTATATTGAATTTGTGGCTGAATTAGCCCCCCTTTGAACTATAATCTATCACAGATGCCTTGAACAAAATCAATACCCAGTAGTTGGATGAAAGCACAGGTCACACCCATTCACAAGGTAATAGAATGGATCCACAAAACTACCATTAAATGTCCTTGACATCAGTTTGTTGTAGGATCATGGAACATATTCTGAGCTCAAACATAATGAGATATCTTGAGCAAAATGACCTCCTTTGTGCCAGTCAGAATGGATTTCAAAAATATCAGTCATGTGGAACCCAGCTCATACTTGTCTCACATGACATTCTGAAAGCTTTGGGTCAATGCAGTGAGGTAGCTGCAATATTTCTTGATTTCTGAAAAGTATTTGACTCAGCACCACATCTAAGCTTATTATCAAAAGTATGGTCATAGTGAGTAACAAATGAAATTTGTGGCTGGATTGAAGATATCATGGTAGGGAGGAGGCAGGAAGTTATCTTGGATGGAAAGTCACTGACAGATGTAGAGATAAATTCAGGTGTACCCTGGGGGAGTGTATTGGGTCTCTTGCTGTTTGTGTTGTATATTAATGAACTTGCAGACAATATTAATAGCAACCTCAGACTTTTTACAAATGATGCAGTTATCTACAGTGAAGTACAGTCTGAAGGAAGCTGCACAAATATGCAGTCAGATCTTGAAAATTTTTCAAAGTGGTGCAGAGATGGGAACTTGCTTTAACTGTTCAGAAATATAAAATTGTGCTCTTCACAAAATGAAAAAAAAAACCTAGTATCCCATCACCAAAATATCAGTGAGTCACAGCTGGAATTGGTAAACTCATATGAGGTCTTCATTAATTAAAACTTCTGGGCTAAGAGGCTGTGATCAAACTGTAGAGATTCTTTCTCCTGTTCAAAAAATTATGGAATATTTGTGATTTTGTGCCAAAGGTGTGTTGGAGTGAAATTCAGTTGGTATTCCTTAACATACCTGTGTTTAATGTGTAACTGACAGAAGTTTCATTGTTGTACATCTGTTAGTTATTGTTAGTGTTGTATTGAGTAGAATACTGTGTCTCACAGTCCATGAATTTCGAGATGTCAGAGTTAGAGGAGTAATAAGTCTGCATTAAATTTTGAATGAAACTCAAGAAAACATTTTGCAGACAGACCAACTGTTTAGGCAGCCTATGGTGATGAGTGTTTAAGCTGTGCTTGGTGTTATGAATGGTTCAGTTGGTTTAAAAGTGGCCAGACAGAAGTTAAAAATGACCCTTGCTCAGGACTCTCCCTGACATCTACCAATGATGCTCATGTCAGGAATGTCAATGAAATTGTGAATGGCAATCAAAGACTGACTATCTGAGAGATTGCAGAAGTATGTAAGATTCCGTTGGATGATGTCTTGAAATCCTGACACAGCATCTTGGAATGCGTGTTGCTGTTAAGTTCATCAAATGGCTCATGAGTCAAGACCAGAAATACCTTCACCTTGCAATCTGTGAGGAGCCTTTGGATCACACAAGTGAGAATGAGATGTTCCTTAAGAGTATCATAACTGATGATGGGACATGGGTCAATGTTTATGATGTTGAGACCTAGGTTTAATCTTCACAACGGGTTGGGGAAGGTTTTCCAGGACCAAAGCAGCTTGTCAGGTCAGGTCAATTGTCAAAGCCATGCTGATAGTTTTTTTTTTTTTTTTGACTTAAAAGGATTTGCATGAACTCACGCCATAGGGACAAACTGTAAATTGATGGTACTATTGGGACATGTGATGCCTGTGAGAAAACATGAGAAGGAAACAGCCTGAAATGTGGCAGAACAAATCATGACTCTTGCATCATGACAATGCATGCACACATTCTTCCTGTTGGTTCATGACTGTTGCACAAAAAACGAATTCACTGTGCTGCCTCATCCTCCATATTCTTTAGACTTGGCCCCTGTGGACTTTTTTTTATTTCCAAAGCTGAAGACCCAATTGAAAGGATGAAGATTTGCAATGGTGGACAAGACAAAAGAAAATTCACAGACTGCACTTCACAAGATCCAGCAAGAGGAATTTCAAGACTGCTTTTGGAAGCGAAAACAGTATTGGAAGTGGTGTATAAATTGTGGAGGAGAATATTTTGAAGGAGATCATGTAGAATAAGTAAAAGGACAAAGTTCCAAAATTTTCAAAAACAGGCCTCATACAAATATCTGGATTTAACTCTTTGTAGGGACATGAAATGGAACAATCACATAGGCTCAGTCATGGGTAAAGCAGAGAACAGAGTTTGGTTTAGGTTTTGATGAGTGTTAAATGAAATAGGGGATGGTGAAAGAAAGGGAAAGGATGGGCTGGAACTCACCTGAATTAGAGAAATTAGAAAATATCAAAATGCTTACTCATTTATAAGGGGCAGTGTATGTGAGGATACAGAATTTTTCTGAATTAAATTTGAGATTTGTGGCCATAAGCATTAGAGGTGTGAAGTTTTTCAGTGCCCTTGTTATCTATAAATGAGCAAGCGTATTGGTAATTAATTTTAGTTTAAAGTTTCCTCTGTGTAAATACTATGCAAGTGCATCTTTTCTATATGTATAGAATATTTCGTTTTAGTTTAAGTATTTGTTCAGCATTTTATTATTTGTTTGTAGTACCCCATGAGCAGCATGTGGCAGTTTGTCAACTAAAGAACTTACATTGCACCAGATCTCTGTAATTTATCTATAATAAAAGTTAATCATCATCTGTATTTGTCAAAAGTTATAGTGAAGAAAATATTAATATAAAAAGATTACCAGTTGATTTAAGTTTGATGAAGAAACCCATATAATTTTTTTTTTGTTTTGCCACCCTGGAAACCTCTCATTATATCGCCCACTTTCACTAGGTGGTGGCTGTGCATATGAATAACAATGTTCTCAGTTCCCCTGAGACTTTCAGGTGCCTCTATATCTGAGAAGGACCTCTATTTCTACTGTCGATAGTTTAATTTATCTGTTGAGAAATCAATTAAAGCATGAGCATTCACAACAACAAAACAACTTTAAGGACAGACATTGCTTTGGTGTTGTGTTACTTCTACATGCATTAAACAAACAGAATGAAGTACCTTGGTGCTAGTAATAAGCATTTCATATATGGCAATTTGATGTAATGAAAAAACACAACATGCCCTGGAGGGTTTACTGCTGCAATCCCTGTTGCTATTCTCTAATTGCCTCCCAAAACTATGCTTGGTATGCTGCCAATTATTTCCCTTTTAAACTGTGGGTTTTTGTTTACCCTTCCATATTGAAACCACACTTCTGAGGCATGGAACCTTATTTCTGATCTCAGTTTCTCACTTAACAGGCAGAAATAGGATGGAGTTCCTGTCTCCATGGAACTGGTGGTGGTGGTGGTTAGTGTTTAACGTCCCGTCGACAACGAGGTCATTAGAGACGGAGTGCAAGCTCGGGTTAGGGAAGGATTGGGAAGAAAATCGGCCATGCCCTTGCAAAGGAACCATCTCGGCATTTGCCTGAAACGATTTAGGGAAATCACGGAAAACCTAAATCAGGATGGCCGGATACGGGATTGAACCGTCGTCCTCCCGAATGCGAGTCCAGTGTGCTAACCACTGCGCCACCTCGCTCGGTTCCATGGAACTAACCGACCAATAGGGTAGCATTCTCTTTTGCTCAAGGGCAATGATCCCTTTGAAAATGCATTACTTTCTGGGACATAAAAGCCAGAGCAAAACATGGGCTACCAGCTACCAAGTCACTACATGCTGCACTCTTATCTATGCATGGAATGTGCTAGGCGGTCTTCAGTCACATACCAGCACCTTATATTCATGCAACTTATTCACACAAGCTTGAAGTCCTACAGCACTATATTATCTATTGTTTCACTGCTATACACATTTCAGTTTTTATGTGTTTTGTATGTTCTGACATTTATACACTAATGTGATGTGACATATTTTCCTCCTTGGCTAATTTTGATAATGTGAATTTAAAAAGGCATGTTGCTGCTATACAATGAAGTAAACCTATGTGAGATCCTCTTCAAAGCTGATGGCAGGCTGAAGCTCTTGTACCACCTGGATTTTCTGTAGTATCTCAGTTGTGCTGTCTGTCATACTTGACAATTATTTGCTGTGTCTTTTTACTGTGCAGTCCATTAGTACACTAACAAGTACACTTTGTACACACCACAACACTTTACACTAACAAATCATTACATTTTCTCGCAGTTAGGGCATCACCACTTACGCATTCCCATGCTATGTCTGGTATCTATTTTTTTGAACTGCCTGTATCAGCCCCTGCCTATAGTCACTGTTGGGAAATATACTATTGTATAACTGTACACTCTAGTTTGCAGCTGAGCATGCTTTGATTTTTGTGTTACTTGCCACACTGAATCAGCACTTTCCAATGTCTGATCAATTTGCTGACCAAATCTGTCTGTCATAAGATAAACAACTTCAGGCACCAGATTACACCCACCCCACATGAATGCCAACTCTTGTGATTTTGAAGCAATCAGTATCATGCAGTGCCTCACATTTCCCCCCTCTTTTTCACTTTTGGGTTGACATCAGGCATGAGGCAAACTTCATAGCAGTTGACTATTGTCATTCAGCAGTTCCTGCTCCATGCACTCATTATACATCAGTATGGTTGAAGGTCTAAGGAAGATCATGTGATGATCGAAACCAGTGACCTTTTTGTTTTGCTTAACACCCACACTGAGTCCATGTGAACTTCGTCCCACAGTAGTACCACTGACAAGGTACACTGTGTTTGAGTACCAGTGATGGAGGGACACCCACAGAAGCACCATATGCCCACCATTGGGAGGATGGGGTGGTCACATGGAGCGTTCTGAACAGATTGGTGAGAGTGTATCAGTTTTCTGGATGCTCTCTTGCCTGCCAACTCATGTCCAATAGTTTCACCCTTTGGGGTGCAATGCCTCTCAGTTTAACTACAGCAGCCTCGTGTTGCCATAGAGAATTTGAGTTTAGTGTATCCTTCAATTATGGGCTTTTGGAGAAATAAAACCTCCACTAGTGACTGGAATCAGTCTTTTCTTTTGAAGCTTGCCTCCCAACAACACATGAAATCCCACTTTCTGCTAGTTTCCCATTCTGATTGAGTCCAACATGTACACCAGCAGTCTTTTCCTGTAAAGTGGCTGTTATTATGTAGTAACAGTCCCTGGTAGGTTCACAAATAGGGTTTATTATCTCAATCACATATCAGTTTAACTTCTGCGTACAGTGAGTTCATACAACTAGATCATAACATTAATAGTCTCTCCTTTGGATCTGAGTCAAAGTTGGTTCTGAGTTATATGCAGATCTCCTTGTTACCAAGTCCCATAATCATGGAACCTCATCATGAATGGAGCTGCATGGCATGCTGCATTGCTCTGTAGACTCTGAGCCCCTGTCTTCTCTGACATAATGAGTTGCTAATAACAGCCCTGTAATAACCCCAACATAATTCACCACCACATCAATCTGAACAAATCCTTGCTTTCTTTCATCTATAAGTATTATTATTATGTATACCTAATCTTTCTTACACTGAGGTGACAGAAATCATGGGGTACTGAGATGCACATATACAGATGGCAGCAGTATCATACAAGGTATAAAAGGACAGGAATTAACAGACTTTGCATGTGGGATGGTATTTGGAGCTAGAAGCATGGAACATTCCACTTAAGGAATCGTTATGGAATTCAGTATTCTGAGATCAACAGTGTCAAGAGTGTGCCGTGGACACCAAGTTTCAGGCATTACCTCTCACCATGGGCAACACAGTGGCCAATGGCCTTCACTTAATGACTGAGAGCAGTGGTGTTTGTGTAGAGTTGTCTGTGCTAACAGACAAGTAACACTGGATGAAATAGCTGATGGTGGCTCCATAATGGTGTGGGCTGCATTTACATGGAATGGTCTAGGTACTCTGGTCAACTGAACTGATCATTGACTGGTACTGTTTATGTTCAGCCACTTGCAGACTGTTTGCAGCCATTCATTGACTTCATGTTCTGAAATGGAAGTTTTGTGGATGACAACAGGCTACCAGTATGTCACCAGCCTGCAATTGTTCATGATTGGTTTAAAAAACTTCCTGGGCACTTCAAGTGGATGATTTTGCCACACAGATCACCTGACATGCATTCTGTCTAACATATATGGGAAATAACCATAACAATGATCTGAAAAATGTGTAACTTGCAACTTTAGTGAATCATGACTAAACTGCACAGTAGAAAATAGTGCATTGAGTGGTAGTTATATAAAATATTGGTCTCTACTTGTCTTTTTGATGGCCTCAGTGGTCCAGGGCCTAAAATACATTTATTAAAATTTTATGGTTTGGAGGGTCTGGGTTTTTGCTTTATAAATGACCAAACATTAGTTGTTTGCTGTTTCTGATTTATTTCACTGTTTTTCTTCAGTGCAAATATATTGAATGTCACATTTTTTATCATATAGTAATTCTCTGGCCCACAGCCAAGCAGAGCCATAGCCACAACAACTAATATATCAACAGAGGCTGCTTTAGATCAAAGACCATAATACACCAAAGATCATTTGAGAGAAGTTACATTGATCTGTATTGTGGTATGAATTTTGTACATTAGAAAAGTAGGGATTCATACATTATTGTAAAATATAACTTGTGTTAACCCAAATAATTATTTTTATGCATTTTTGTTTAAAATATAAAACCTGATGACTAGCCCTCTGGAGCATTCATATTGTTATGTAAAAATCATAGCGAATATTTTCAAACAATCCAATAGGAAAAAGAAATAGAAATTATTGATAAATTCAATAAAAAACCAAACACCATAACAAAAGCTGAGAATAAAGAAAGTATTGATCAAAAGTGGTATCAGATGATTCATAAGCAGTGAGACCAGCATTAATAAAATCAATATGGAAAAGAGAAAAACATCCTTGGGTTATTTAATTGCTCCACCACTATACTATTACTAGAGAAGAATTCTTCAATATTCTAGAAGGGTTGCTCTTTTAGCTTACACAAAATAGTAGTTTTAAACTGCTCCCATGGTAAAGACTGAATGTGATCAGGTAGAGCATTAAACAATTTTAGGGCCACCATTGGGAAACTGTTTTGTGTCTTTGCTAATCGACACCTGGGCATGTTGATACTGTCTTTGTTGCGAGTGCTGTATTTGTGAACTTCATTTCTCTTTCTGTAAATATCATGGTTTTTCTTTATGTGGAAGAGGCAGTTCAATATATATTGGCTGTAAACAGTCAGAACTCCTAATCTGTTGAAAATTGGTTTACAGTGGTCTGTTTTTTTGCTTGAAGTAACAATCCTCATTGCTTTCTTCTGCAGTAAAAGCACATTCTTGCAGCCTGCAGAATGGCCCCACAACAACAGCCCATAACTGATTTGACTGTGGAACATTGCATAGTACACGGTTAGAAGGTACTGTTCTGGTACTACACTTTTCAGTTTCCTGAAGAGGTACAGGGCCCATGAAAGTTTGGAACGTACATGTTTGGTGTTGCTGTTACCAGGTTGAGTTTTTTCTTCATTAATTTTCAATTTGTTCATGATAAACCAGGCCTTAGCTTCATTGAACAAGACTTCTTCTTGTAGGACTGCCGGTTCGACATTCTCTCCTTTTGAGAACAAGGTTGTGTCATCCGCAAACTGCAAGGTGTGCCCATTGGAGCCTATGTTATTTAAAAAGATAAGGAACAGCAGGGGCCATATTACTGATCCTTGTGGCACACCATGCTGAAGCTTTTTCTCACCTGAATCAGCTCCTTGCACAGAGACAATCTATTGTCCGTTTCTCAGGTATGATTTAAGAGTTTGCAGGACAGATCACCTTATACCATATGTTTTTAGCATTTTGAGCAGGGCCTTATGTGGGATGCAGTCAAATGCCTTATTAAGGTCACAGAGTACTAGTGCTATGGACTCTTTGTCTTCAAAACCCTGACTTATGTTTGTAACTAAGTCAAGAACAGCTGTTGTTGTTGACCTGCCCTTCCAAAAGCCATGTTGCGCGTCATAAAAGAGACTATTTCCTTCAAAGTAACTTAATAGTTGTTCTTTCATTATCAATTCCTTCACCTTTGCTAGTACTGGTGTTATAGATATGGGCCTGTAGCTTGACACTTCATGTGGACTGCCTTTTTTGTAAACAGGCACTGTGCATGCTACTTTCACGAAGTCTGGAAATTCCCCTGCATGGAGGCTTTTATTTATTACTACTGCTAATGGCTGTGCAGTTTCACTGATTATAGTTTTTAACATAGTACAGGACATGCCATAAATATCAGGGCTCCCTGAAGATTTGTAGCTTTTTACAATTTTTATTATTTCTTTTGGATACACTCTCTTCCACATTACCATGCTGCATTTATTCTCAAATTTCACAGCAGCTGCAGGATCTATTCCAAAGTCAGGAATTTCATCTGCTGTGTTTTCCACTATTTTTATAAAAGTCATAAAACTCATCTGGGCTGCAAGAATTAGAGCAAGAGGTGGGCTTTTTCTTGTGATCATTAACCAGGTCCCATGCTGCTTTACAAGGAATGTGAGCTTCTTCAATAAACCTGGCATTGCTTTCCTTCTTTGCTTTTTCTACTTCCTTTCTGTAGATCCTTTTGGTCTGTAAATAACTAGAGCGCAGTCTATCCTTAATATCTATATCTTTAGCAGCTTTGACCTTGTCATTTAGTGTTTGGACAATACATTTTATTTTGGCTAGTCTAGGAGTATACCTTCTCTTTACTTTGTTAGTTTTTTGTCTACATTTTGATTTAGCATTTGAATGTCTCTTGGGTTTTAATGGGAAATGTTCATCAAATTTCACTTCAAAGTCTGGAACATGTCACTGAATGCAGAATTTGGTGGCAATTCATCAATTATTTGATGCCAATCTATAGAAGACACTGTAGTTTTGAAATCATCTAAGCTTTTCTTTGTAATAACTCTATTCCTGAATACATAATTTGAATGCCAGCTGGGAATTTGTTGTGTACTAACTGAGTTTGTCCATAACTTCATGATTACTGCATGGCAATCTGCTAGTATAGGGTCCACCACACTTACTTTGTAGTCCCAACTATTCAGGTTTGTCACAATTGTGTCAAGATGAATAGCTCCTCTTGTTGGTAGGGAGTTTCTTACGAATAGCCCATAGCTGCTTACTAAGTTCAGAAAAGCTCTATCTTTATTATTACCTTCTCCAATATGAATGTTGAAATCTCCACACAAAGCAATTTTTGTCCCAAAGTGCACTATGTAACACAGACAGCTTTCCTACTGGTTGAGGAGGTTTTCAAGATTTCCATCTGGGGAATGGTAGACAGAAACAACAATTAAGTTGGCATCTGAGAGTCCCAAAGCAGCTAATTCTAGGTCTAGAGCTACACAAAATTTACTTAAGTCAGTTTTATTGGCACTGAGTTTACTATTTACATACACAACCACACCACCATGGATAGTAGTTTCTTACACCATGCATTCATCATTTTTAAATATTCAATGTTTCTGCAGTATTCTGTTTGTGGTTGGGCTAACCAGTTTCACATATACATAATACATCAGGTCTCACTCTGTCAACAAACAGTGATAATGTATCAAGTTTTGTTCTGTGGCACTGCACATTTACACTCGCTATAACTAAGACAGCAGTTTCTTCAGTGATATCATTTCCTTTTTCACTGGAATGTTTTTGGTCTTGGGAGTTTATCACACTAGTGCACTGGGCATCCTCTGGAATAAAAAATGTTTTATCACAATGTTCTTCAGCCATGTACTGTTTGTCCATTATTTTATCTTTTAGGTCAAAATCAACACCAATTTTGAAGCCATTATTTATTCCCTTTGTTTCCAGTTTTTCAACTGCAAAATTGTTGTGATTTGGGAAAGTGTTCTGTAAGAAGTTAGTTACAATTTCAGCTGTGCTGTCACCTCTTAGTTTGCTTAGGGGGAACCAGGCTTTTTTTGTCTCCATACAGCATTCCTTTTTCATCGCCAATACCTATTATGGCTTTATTTCTGTTTTTAGTACTGGCATTCACAAACGTTTGTATAGTGGCCTCAAACACTGTTCACCATATTTTACATTTTGGTAAGATGTTTTGTTTTCTTTTCCTGTGTTTTCAGTGGTTTTGGCCAGTTCATTTTCTTGTTTCGTTACACTCAGATTTCTTCTGCCTCCTAGCTTGTTTTTCACTTCTTGCCAGTCTGCATTGATGCCTTCTGAAGAGTTTTCATCCATCAGATTGTTTATGTCTGTATTTGGTTTGTTTTCAATGTGGGATTGAGTTTCACTGACACTCTCATTGTTTACATTTGTACTAGATGCCACTCAAATAATGTTTGGGTCTTCAATGTTATTTCTCATTGGAAAATTACCACGTGATGAATTTGCAGGCTTTTTGCTGCTGTTGCGATTGGTGATGGTGATAGGTGCTGCTTCTCTGACACACTCCAGACCAGTATTTGAACTTTGCCTCAGATTAGCAATGTTTACCTCTTTATTTCTGGCTATAATACATGGCATGTTGTTTTCTATGTCCTCTGCACACTGTCTTGCTGTGTTTCTCGATGACTGAGATGCTTCTTCACTTCGTGACACCAATATTTCTAACTTAGAGTTTGTGGCAATCACAGTCTCTAGTTTTTCTTTTATTTATATGCTATCACTGATAAGTTTTTTCACAATTTGTGTAAGATTATTCACTGAGAAAACCAGATCAACACTGCATTGCTGCTTAGAGTACAAGATTTGTTCATGTTTCACTGTATTAATGTCTTCTGAGATTTCATCAGCTAACCTCACTTCACAGTTGTCACAAACATATTTTAAGTGACCTTTTGAGCACTTTAGAATGCGATCTTTGCTGTTGGTGAGCCCCACACATTCCATGTGAAACAATTTTCCACACCACAGTTCACACAAAACACTGAATTCCTTATTTTTAATGTTTTTCTCACACTTAGCACATAGGATGCTTTCACTGGATGCCATCTTCCCCAACTTCATCTTCACCTTACTATTGTTATCTGATAATCAAAATATTTTCTCTAATGGAAATTTATATCAGATGCCACAGAGATGGTAAACCAAGTTCACCTAATTTACAAAACTATATCTCTAAGGTCTCTATTCACATTGAGGATACATGCTAATGCTTCAGATATTTCCAGAATAATCATTTATTTTATCTATTTATTTATGAATGTTGTCCAAAAGTACATGCAAATTTATGGGAAACAATCTGTGCAAATGGAACATACAAAATTTTACATTAAGTAGTACAAAGAATAATACATACAAAATTATACAAAAAATGTACAAAGAATAATACTTGGTCATACAATATACAGTAATACAACTTTTTATACATGTATAGTAACAGTATTGTAACTGCATAGTCTGTTTGCCCTAAGGCTCTAATTTTGTCTTCTCTAAACAGGAAGCCCTTATATTCACTACAATAATTCAGTAAAGATTTTACCACACACAACACCTGTCCATCAGATATAAAAAATAACAGAAACTTTAGGGCATGAAAGACAGTGTTTTCAGTTTTGCTTTAATATAAACATTTTCAGAATTGTTTATTGGCTTAAGTAGTCATTTACTGAGTAAAAACATTGTTCATGTAGAAATTCCTTAAATTTTACTTTAAATCTGTTTTCATCTTGTAACTTTCTGATGTTGTCTGGCAGTATGTTGTACAGTTATGTATCGAAATGGCTCATATGCTTTTGTGTGTGTGTTCTTTTTGTTCACTGAGTATGGAGTGCTGGGCTGTTTGGAGTATTATACACTCGTGCTCATAAATTAAGGATAATGCTGATGCAGGGTGAAAATACGCTCTGGTGGACAGTTTGTGGATTTAAATCACCTTGGGGTATGACCATGCAGTGCATTTGACCTGCGGTCGTCGCACGGTGGCGCTGGCAGAGGTCCACATATGCAGAGGTGTGTTGGTGCATGTCATAGTACGGGGCAGCGAGTGAGTGTGCAGATGTTTTCAGACATGCTAATGGTAACTGTGTGTTGAAAATAGCTCAAAGAACACATATTGATGACATTATGAGGGGTAGAATACTAGGGCGATGGAGGCTGGTCAAACACAGTAGGTCGTAGCACAGGCCCTCTGTGTGCCACAAAGTGTGATCTCAAGATTATGGCAACGATTCCAGCAGACAGAAAATGTGTCCAGGCACTGCAGTATGGGACGTCCACACTGTAAAACACCACAAGAAGACCGATATCTCACCATCAGTGCCCTCAGACAGCTACGGAATACTGCAGGTAGCCTTGCTTGGGGCCTTACCCCAGACACACAGTCTACAGATGACTGAACAGACATAGTTTATTTGCCCAGAGACCTGCAAGGTGCATTCCACTGACCCCTGGTCAGAGGAGAGCCCATAAAACCTGGTGTCAAGAACACAGTACATGGTCATTGGAACAGTGATCCCAGCTTAACTTCACGGATGAGTCCAGGTATAGTCTGAACAGTGATGCTAGCTGGTTTTCACCTGGCATGAACCAGGAACCAGATACCAACCCCTTACTGTCCTTGAAAGCGACCTGTATGGAGTTCATGGCTTGATGATGTGGGGTGGGATTATGATTGGTGCACGTACACCCCTACATGTCTTTGTCAGAGGAACTGTAACAGTTCAGGTATATCAGGACGTCATTTTGCACCAGTATGTCTGCCTTTTCAGGGGTGCAGTGGATCCCACCTTCCTCCTGATGGATGATAACACAAAGCCCCACCAAGCTGCCATTGTGGAGGAGTACCTTGAAACAGAAGATATCAGGCAAATGGAGTGGCCTGCCTGTTCTCCAGAAATAAACCCCATCAAGCACGTCTGGGATTCTCTTGGTCAATGTATTGCTGCACGTCTTCAAACCCATACAACACTTCAGGAGTTCTGACAGGCACTGGTGCAAGAATGGGAGGCTATACCCTAGCAGCTGCTCGAACACCTGATCCAGAGTATGCCAACCCGTTGTGCGGCCTGTGTACGTGTGCATGGTGATCATATCTCATATTGATGTCAGGGTACATGCGCAGGAAACAGTGGCATTTTGTAACACATGTGTTTCGGGACAGTTTTCTCTACTTATCACCAATACCATGGACTTACAGATCTGTGTCATGTGTGTTCTCTATGTGCCTATGCTAATAGCACCAGTTTTGTGTAGTGCCATGTTGTGTGGCACCACATTCTGCAATTATTCCATAATTTATGAGCATGAGTGTATTTATGCAAGTCAGCACTTGTCCGAAAAGCTGCAAGGTGGGCCCTAACATATAAAACCCATTTGTATATGTATAAGGAAGTAATTTTTAGAACTTTAAGCTTGTGTAATAAGGGTCTGCATTGTGTCTGTGGATGATTGTGTGTTATTATTTGCCGGCCGGTGTGGCTGAGAGGTTCTAGGCACTACAGTCTTGAACTACGTGACCGCTATGGTCACAAGTTCGAATCCTGCTTCAGGCATGGATGTGTGTGATGTCCTTAGGTTAGTTAGGTTTAAGTAGTTCTAAGTTCTAGGGGACTGATGACCTCAGATGTTAAGTCCCATAGTGCTCAGAGCCATTTGAACCATTTGTTATTATTCGGATAGACCTCTTCTGTAACAGAAAGATTTGTTGTAGGTGGCAAGTGGTGGAACCCCAAAATACTATGCCGTATGTTGCAAGAGACTGAAAATAGCCAAAGTATGCCATCCTGGCACCCTCTGCAGTACAAACATTTGCAATAATTCTAAGAGCAAAACAAACTGAGTTAAGTTTCTGTACAAGTTTCATTAAATGATCATTAAAATTAAGATTTTCATCTACCTGAATCCCCAGCAATTTTATTGATGCCACTTGTCTATGGCCTTGTCACCCAACAACAGATCAAGGCTTACATTTCGACATATTTTCCCAAACTGCATATAATTTGTTTTATTTGCATTTAATGTCAACTGGTTTGCATTGAACTAAGTAGGGATCAGTCGTTGTCTGCAGCATTTGTTTTGATGGACCTATTATCACACTAGTGTGATCTGCAAATAGTATGACCTTTGCTGCTCCATCTGAGGTGTGAAAATAATTTATGTAGACAAGGATCAATATGTTGTTGTTGTGGTCTTCAGTCCTGATACTGGTTTGATGCAGCTCTCCATGCTACTCTATCCTGTGCAAGCTTCATCATCTCCCAGTACCTACTGCAGCCTACATCCTTCTGAATCTGCTTATTGTATTCATCTCTTGGTCTCCCTCTTCAATTTTTACCCTCCACGCTGCCCTCCAGTACTAAATTGGTGATCCCTTGATACCTCAGAACATGTCCTACCAACCGATCCCTTCTTCTGGTCAAGTTGTGCCACAAACTCCTCTTCTCCCCAATTCTATTCAGTACCTCCTCATTAGTTATGTGATCTACCCATCTAATCTTCAGCATTCTTCTGTAGCACCACATTTTGAAAGCTTCTATTCTCTTCTTGTCTAAACTATTTATCGTCCATGTTTCACTTCGATACATGGCTACAATCCATACAAATACTTTCAGAAATGACTTCCTGACACTTAAAACAATACTCAATGTTAACAAATGTTTCTTCTTCAGAAACGCTTTCTTTGCCAATTTCCAGTCTAAATTTTGTATCCTCTCTACTTCGACCATTATCAGTTATTTTATAGCAAAACTCCTTTACTACTTTAAGTGTCTCATGTCCTAATCTAATTCCCTCAGCATCACCTGAGTTAACTTGACTACATTCCATTATTCTCGTTTTGACTTTGTTGATGTTCATCTTATACCCTCCTTTCAAGACACTGTCCATTCCATTCAACTGCTCTTCCAAGTCCTTTGCTGTCTCTGACAGAATTACAATGTCATTGGTGAACCTCAAAGTTTTTATTTCTTCTCCATGGATTTTAATACCTACTCCGAACTTTTCTTTTGTTTCCTTTATTGCTTGCTCAATATACAGATTTAATAACATTGGGGAGAGGCTACAACCCTGTCTCACTCCCTTTCCAACCTCTGCTTCCGTTTCATACCCCTCGCCTCTTGTTACTGCCATCTGCTTTCTGTACAAGTTGTAAATAGCCTTTCGCTCCTTGTATTTTAACCCTGCCACCTTCAGAATTTAAAAGAGAGTATTCCAATAAACATTATCAAAAGCTTTCTCTAAGTCTACAAATGGTAGAAACGTAGGTTTGCCTTTCCTTAATCTTTCCTCTAAGATAAGTCGTAAGGTCAGTATTGCCTCACGTGTTCCAATATTTCTACGGAATCCAAACTGATCTTCCCCGAGGTTGGCTTCTACCAGTTTTTCCATTCATCTGTAAAGAATTCGCATTAGTATTTTGAAACTCTGACTTATTAAACTGATAGTTCGGTAATTTTCACATCTGTCAACAACTGATTTCTTTGGGATTGGAATTATTATATTCTTCTTGAAGTCTGATGGTATTTCGCCTGTCTCATACATCTTGCTCACCAGATGGTAGAGTTTTGTCAGGACTGGCTCTCCCAAGGCTGTCAGTAGTTCTGATGGAATGGTATCAACTCCAGGGGCCTTGTTTCGACTCAGGTCTTTCAGTGCTCTGTCAAACTCTTCACGCAGTATCATATCTCCCATTTCATCTTCATCTACATCCTCTTCCATTTCCATTACATTGTCCTCAAGTACATCAGCCTTGTATAGACCCTCTATATACTCCTTCCACCTTTCTGCTTTCCCTTCTTTGCTTAGAACCGGGTTTCCATCTGAGCTCTTGATATTCATGCAAGTGGTTCTCTTTTCTCCAAAGGTCTCTTTAATTTTCCTGTAGGCAGTATCTATCGTACCCCTAGTGAGATAAGCCTCTACATCCTTACATTTGTCCTCTAGCCATCCCTGCTTAGCCATTTTGCTCTTCCTGTTGATCTCATTTTTGAGACGTTTGTATTCCTTTTTGCCTGCTTCACTTACTGCATTTTTGTATTTTCTCCTTTCATCAATTAAATGCAGTATCTCTTCTCTTACCCAAGGATTTCTACTAACCCTCATCTTTTTACCTCCTTGATCCTCTGCTGCCTTCACTATTTCATTTCTCAAAGCTACCCATTCTTCTTCTACTGTATATCTTTCCCCCATTTCTGTCAATTGTTCCCTTATGCTCTCCCTGAAACTCTGTACAACCTCTGGTTCTTTCAGTTTATCCAGGTCCCATCTCCTTAAATTCCCACCTTTTTGCAGTTTCTTCAGTTTTAATCTATAGTTCATAACCAATAGATTGTGGTCAGAGTCCACATATGCCCCTGGAAATATCTTACAATTTAAAACCTGGTTCCTGAATCTCTGTAATACCATTATATAATCTATCTGCTACCTTTCAGTATCTCCAGGATTCTTCCATATATACAATCTTCTTTTATGGTTCTTGAACCAAGTGTTATCTATGATTAGGTTATGCTCTGTGCAAAATTCTACCAGACGGCTTCCTCTTTCATTTATTATGCCTAATCCATATTCACCTACTATGTTTCCTTCTCTCCCTTTTCTTACTCTCGAATTCCAGTCACCCATGACTATTAAATTTTCATCTCCCTTCACTACCTGAATAATTTCTTTTAACTCATCATACATTTCATCAATTTCTTCATCATCTGCAGAGCTAGTTGGCATATAAACTTGTACTACTGTAGTAGGCATGAGCTTCGTGTCTATCTTGGCCACAATAATGTGTTCACTATGCTGTCTGTAGTAGCTTACCCACACTCCTATTTTTTATTCATTATTAAACCTACTCCTCCAGTACCCCTATTTGATTTTGTATTTATAACCCTGTATTCATCTGACAAAAAGTCTTGTTCCTCCTGCCATAGAACTTCACTAATTTCCACTATATCTTACTTTAACCTATCCATTTCCCTTTTTAAATTTTCTAACCTACCTGCCCAATTAAGGGATCCGACATTCCACGCTCCGATCCGTAGAATGCTAGTTTTCTTTCTCCTGATAACAAAGTCCTATTGAGTAGTCCCCACCCAGAGATCCGAATAGGGGACTATTTTACCTCCAGAATATTTTACCCTAGAGGACGCCATCATCATTTAATCATACTGTAAAGCTGCATGCCCTTGTGAAAAATTACGGCTGTAGTTTCCCCTTGCTTTCAGCCGTTCACAGTACCAACACAGCAAGACCATTTTGGTTAGTGTTACTAGGCCAGGTCAGTCAGTCATCCAGACTGTTGCCCCTGCAACTACTGAAAAGGCTGCTGCCCCTCTTCAGGAACCACACTTTTGTCTGGCCTCTCAACAGATACCCCTCCGTTGTGGTTGCACCTACGGTACGGCTATCTGTATTGTTGAGGCACGCAAGGAACAATAAGGGACGTAGAATATTGCCTTGCGGCACTCCTATTTCCACTTTTTTTTGCATCTGATAGTAAATTTATTTTGTGGTTGGATTAATCTAACATCAGTCCTACAATCTGTGTTCTGTTTTGTAGTTATGATTCAAACCATTTTTTCCCTGTCTTATGAACACCTAATGCTTCCAGTTTTTCTAAAAGAATGCCATGATTGACAGTGTCAAATGTTTTGGAGGGATCATTTATTCCTGCTGTGCTGTTGTCTTTTTTTAGATTTTTGATTATTTGTTCAGTGTGGCACATTAGTGCTGTTTCTGTATTTTTACCTGCCTGGAAGCCATGCTGATTTCTACTTAGTAGCTTATGGTCGTTTAGATATTTGTTGATTCTGTGCTTCATTAATTTTTCTATTATTGTGGAAAATGCTGGAAGGAGGGATATTGGCCTATAGTTTTCTACCTTATACTTGTCCCCATTTTTGAATAATGGCTTTACTTTTGACATTTTCATCCTCTCTGGAAAAACTCCTTCACTGAATGATAAGTTGGCTATGAATGTCAAGGGCCTTGAGATTTGTGCAGCTGTCATTGTTATGATGTAAACAGGCACCTCATCTACTCCTGCTGACATTTTAGGTTTCAAGCTTTTTATTACTTTGAACACTTCATGTTCATCTGTTGGATCTATCTTCATGCTACAAGCACCTTTTGGAAATTAAGTTTTTTCTTGGTTTGTAAATTTCAAGCTTAATGAAGTTATTGCATTTATGAAATAATTGACCTTACATGCATAAAATCATAGGAAAAGTATTGGATAAAACTGATATTAATACATCATTTCAAAGGGCTTATATTACAAAAGAACCTGTTACAAATAAATGGTACACTAGTTATGAAGTGAAGTGCACTGTGAGGTATGTATGAATGAGTTGAGATTGTTACCTTTCAAAGTGACAGGCAAATGTCACTATATTTCTAATGTGGCATATGTTGTATGTATGCTTACTTGCTTGCTACATTAATTCATATGTGTATGATCATTTAATCTGCACATGTCTTGATGAAATGTTACTTGCAACAGGTACTTGTGTAATATAATTCCTGTGAAATGATGTATTAATATTAATTTTATTTAATACTTACACATGTAAGCTCAATGAAAAAATAAGGGTTTGGCTTTGAATTTGGCGTTAACACTATGGATGATGATTGTGTTGGATGATGCTTAGTATGGTGCTGCATATTGTTTATTCCTTGCACAATGACAGGTTTGTTACCAAAGGTTAAATAAATAGCATAAATAAAAGAGGGGCAAATTTTTATTTATCTCATCATATTTCATTTTATTTCTTTGGACAGTTTAGGATAATATATAATGAAAAGGAGATTTTATGTTTTAGCAATGACTTCCTGTTTGGAATGTAACAATTTGTGATACTGTATTATTATTTCAAGAGATAGTTCAATAATATTTTGTGTTGCCATTCAGGGTTGTATATGGGAGAGTGCATTAGTCATTGCCCATAGACTTTGTATGTTAATTTGGATACCATGTTATTTAAAAAAAAAAAAATATTAATAGTTCTTGTGATGTAATACTGATATTTTCCTATGTTATAAAAATGTTACCAATAAGTGACAGTGTGTGCAGCTGCACCATAGCAAGTTGATAGCCATATGTACATGCTCTTATGTATGAGGGTGACACCTGCCAGAGTGTCCTGTTGACCATTAAATATTACATTTATCACTTTGATTGTGTCATCCAAGTAAAACAGTAGACAGATAGGCTGTCATATCAATGAGCATATTTGTTCCTCACAATTAGATTTTCTTTTATGAAGCAATTTGTGCCTCTTGGCACCATGTTGTGTAGCTAGTAACAATTAGTAACAAGGTATGTCTGTAATCATATAAGTACTTGTAATGTACATGAATGCTGAATGTAAATATTTTCTGTATGATGTATACCTTGCAACTGGAGATGTGTCATACAGTCATGCAGCTAAGAGACTTAAAATTTTTTTTCAACTTTGTGTTTCTGAAAGATTCGTGGATGTTCATAGGAATTTAATGAAACTGTGTTTATGTTTGCAATATATTCAACATATTTTGCCATGTTTGATGAACCTTTCAGTGTTAAAAACTAAAACTGCAAGGTAAATTCCTAGATAGATGATAGATAATTGACAAGTCTAAAGCAAGCATTTTGATTTATATTTTGTACTCATGCACACATGGAAATTGCAAAATATTCAGAAATAAGCAGCCAATATTTGCAACAAGATAGAACAGAAATGTCATATATGTTAGATAATGGTGAAATCCAAAGATAATGGACAAGTCTAAAGCAAGTGTTTTGATTTATATTTTTTATATTTACACACTTGGAAATTGCGAAATGTTCAGAAATAAGCAGCCACCATTTGTAACAAGATAGAACAGAAATGTCACTGCTGCTCATCTCACTCAAAACAATGTAACCTTTCATTTTTTAATCAGAATGATGTCACAAAATCTAACAGTCACTCTGAGAGAGAGTGCTCTTATACATAAAGAACATTGGATATTGCAGAACACATTTTTATTAAATTAATGTGTAAATCTGTGAATCTTTTACAAACACAAAGGTGAAAAAAAAATTTAATGCATGGTCACAATCAAAGCTGCTTGCCTTTGCTTCTTAACTAATTCCCTCATCATACTAGGCCACACTGTAGTTTCATGATATTATACTTTAGCCCTCACAATACCATTGGGTGGGGGAATGGGGTGGGGGTACTTTTGGCCTACCTTTTGAAAATATTGAAATCTACTCAGGTACTTTATTTTTCAAAATTTTGTAAAAAAATATTTATTATCTTTCCTGAAGTCTTCTTCCAAATGCTATGATTGTTTTACATTATTTGTTTAAGATTAATTGCGAAATTTAAGTTTCAGCAAGGTGATTATAGAGTCTCCCAACCTTGGTAGTAGATGCGACTTCCCACAATGGTTGTCTTACTCCACAAATAATAGCATTACGTGACTTTAGAACATATGGAAATTACATTTCTCTTTGTTGACAGCAACAATCATCTCAATAATGATTCATTTCCCTTTGATTCTTTATTGCTTCCTGTTCAGTTGAACTTAGTCCATTGTTAGATACCACTGTGACTGAAAAGGTATTGCCAGTCACTTACTGGCAGAGAAATATCACAGATTTTGGAAGAATCCACAGATTCTCAAATTGAATTTGATGAAACTGATGATGTAGTGAGTGAACCTGAAGAGGAATGTGTTGTGCGCGAGGATGTGAACACCGATAGATTACCTACATACGGTGAAGATGAATTCTGAGCACCTGAAACTGATGACGACACAGCTTGCAAGGTTAGTGACAAGTATATTACAAGCACTGGAAAAATTTGTAGCTCCAAACCTCCTCACATTAGGAGACAAGTAGCACAAAACATAGTGACTGAAAGAGAAGGCATAAGAGACAATGGTAAATTAGGAACAAGAAGAGAATGATTTGGAAAGTTTTAATCTCCAGAAATTGTCAACATCGTAATAAAGCATACCAATGAAGAGGCATTGAGGCAGGAAATACCCAAGGCAGACAGACTTGAATTCAAGTCATATGTATTGGGATACTTTTTATTAAGGGGGAGGAAATGACAGTAAGTAATCTGGCAATGATTCATGCTGAATGTTAGTTAAGTTTCTTCTGCCTGGTCCATTGATGAATGAATGCGAAATTTTCATGCTTCACAAAATTTATTCACATTAATTGACATCTGAACTGCACACTCGTCATGTAAAGAAAACATGGACAGACTTCACTGATCTCTTTGACTTCCAAAAGTAACTTAAGAGCTGACTCATCAGAGCATTGCTGCATTGCTTTATATAGAATTTTAACAATAGCTTCCAAAATAAAGCATTATTAATTTTGTACAATTTTGATGTTACAGTTAAAATTAACAAAAAGTAAAGAAACTGATGTTAACAGCTGAATAAGGTATAAAATACAATATTCAATGACAATCTTTTATAGTAATATCTTTAGTTTTCCATAAGAAAATCATTCTGAAATTTAATTACAATAATGTCTCTTGTATTATTTTAGTTATGTAATTAATTACAGTTTGGATTTGGTTATTAATATTCAATGGTAGTACAGAGCTTGTGCTTTATCCGATTACATACATAAAATGCACAAATAAGGCCTCAAATTCTGGAAATTGCAAAACTGTGAGATGTAAACAATTGGAAAGTTAATTAGAAATTTAATTACAAAGAATATTAATTACAGAGGAAGGCATAAAAATAAATAACAAATGAAAATACATCATTTAGTAATAACTTTTTAGCTGTTTCTCAAGATAGTGAGGTCTTCTGTTACTGGATTTTTAGATTTACTATTATGTAATTGAGAAGAAACATTGAATTTAATTGATGAAAGGAGAAAATATAAAAATGCAGTAAATGAAGCAGGCAACAAGGAGTACAAATGTCTCAAAAATGATATTGACAGGAAGTGCAAAATGGCTAAACAGGGATGGCTAGAGGACAAATGTAAGGATGTAGAGGCTTATCTCACTAGGGGTAAGATAGATACTGCCTACAGGAAAATTAAAGAGACCTTTGGAGAAAGGAGAACCACTTGCATGAATATCAAGATCTTTGATGGAAACCCAGTTCTAAGCAAAGAAGGGAAAGCAGAAAGGTGGAAGGAGTATATAGAGGGTCTATACAAGGCTGATGTACTTGAGGACAATGTAATGGAAATGGAAGAGGATGTAGATGAAGATGAAATGGGAGATATGATACTGCGTGAAGAGTTTGACAGAGCACTGAAAGACCTGAGTCGAAACAAGGCCCCTGGAGTTGATACCATTCCATCAGAACTACTGACAGCCTTGGGAGAGCCAGTCCTGACAAAACTCTAGCATCTGGTGAGCAAGATGTATGAGACAGGTGAAATTCCCTCAGATTTCAAGAAGAATATCATAATTCCAATCCCGAAGAAAGCAGGTGTTGACAGATATGAAAATTACCAAACTATCAGTTTAATAAGTCACAGCTGCAAAATACTAATGCAAATTCTTTACAGATGAATGGAAAAACTGATAGAAACACACCTCGGGGAAGATCAGTTTGGATTCCGTAGAAATGTTGGAATATGTGAGGCAATACTGTCCCTACGACTTATCTTAGAGGAAAGATTAAGGAAAGGCAAACCTACGTTTCTAGCATTTGTAGACGTAGAGAAAGATATTGACAATGTTGATTGGAATACTCTCTTTTAAATTCTGAAGGTGGCATGGTTAAAATACAAGGAGCGAAAGGCTATTTACAACTTGTACAGAAAGCAGATGGCAGTAACAAGAGGCGAGGGGTATGAAACGGAAGCAGAGGTTGGAAAGGGAGTGAGACAGGGTTGTAGCCTCTCCCCAATGTTATTAAATCTGTATATTGAGCAAGCAATAAAGGAAACAAAAGAAAAGTTCGGAGTAGGTATTAAAATCCATGGAGAAGAAATAAAAACTTTGAGGTTCGCCGATGACATTGTAATTCTGTCAGAGACAGCAAAGGACTTGGAAGAGCAGTTGAACGGAATGGACAGTGTCTTGAAAGGAGGGTAAAAGATGAACATCAACAAAAGCAAAACGAGGATAACAGAATGTAGTTGAATTACGTCGGGTGATGCTGAGGGAATTAGATTAGGAAATGAGATACTTAAAGTAGTAAAGGAGTTTTGCTATTTGGGGAGCAAAATAACTGATGATGGTCGTAGTAGAGAGAATGTAGACTGACAATGGCAAAGAAAGCATTTCTGAAGAACAAAAATTTGTTAACATAGAGTATAGATTTAAATGTCAGGAAGTCGTTTCGGAAAGTATTTGTATGGAGTGTAGCCATGTATGGAAGTGAAACATGGATGATAAATAGTTTAGACAAGAAAAGAATAGAAGCTTTCAAAATGTGGTGCTACAGAAGAATGCTGAAGATTAGATGGGTAGATCACATAACTAATGAGGAGGTATTGAATAGAATTGGGGAGAAGAGGAGCTTGTGGCACAACTTGACTAGAAGAAGGGATCGGTTGGTAGGACATGTTCTGAGACATCGAGGGATCACCAATTTACTATGGGAGGGCAGCGTGGAGGATAAAAAATTTGTATCGGACATTTCATATGAGTCCTTGGGGAGGCTGTATCGTTATAATCTGTTACAGATTTATGGTCCTACACTTCAGAAAGGTATGTTTATACTGCTACCATTAGCTGAAACAGATTTGAGCGGCTTACTAGAATGCTAACATCTGATGACAGAGAGTCATGAAGCGACTGCAGGAAATGTGATAAGTCCGCTGCAATATGAGAATTTTTTGATAAAATGAATGAATTACTGCCCAAATATTATTCTGTTGGGATGTACACTGTTATTGATGAAATGTTGTCATTGTTCTGTGGCAGGTGTCTCTTCAATGTCTTAATGAACAAAAAACTTGGTAAATACGGTATACTTATACGCATGCTCACAGATGCTAAAACCGGATATGTAATCAGCATGGAGCCTTATGCTGGGAAAAGAAATGAGGGTACACAACAATCAAATTCTGCTGCAGCTTTGGTCAAACACCTGGTGGTTCTTATACATAATTCAGGGCAAAATGACACCACAGACAGATATTACACTTCAACTGATTTAGCCAAAGATCTAAGGAGGAATCACAATCTAATTCTTTTGGGAATATTGTAAGCTAATAGGAAACATATACCTCAAGAACTGAAAAATATCTCAAGACAAGAATTATATTCTAGTAAATTTGCTTTCAGTGATACTACACTCCTGGAAATGGAAAAAAGAACACATTGACACCGGTGTGTCAGACCCACCATACTTGCTCCGGACACTGCGAGAGGGCTGTACAAGCAATGATCACACGCACGGCACAGCGGACACACCAGGAACCGCGGTGTTGGCCGTCGAATGGCGCTAGCTGCGCAGCATTTGTGCACCACCGCCGTCAGTGTCAGCCAGTTTGCCGTGGCATACGGAGCTCCATCGCAGTCTTTAACACTGGTAGCATGTCGCGACAGCGTGGACGTGAACCGTATGTGCAGTTGACGGACTTTGAGCGAGGGCGTATAGTGGGCATGCGGGAGGCCGGGTGGACGTACCGCCGAATTGCTCAACACGTGGGGCGTGAGGTCTCCACAGTACATCGATGTTGTCGCCAGTGGTCGGCGGAAGGTGCACGTGCCCGTCGACCTGGGACCGGACCGCAGTGACGCACGGATGCACGCCAAGACCGTAGGATCCTACGCAGTGCCGTAGGGGACCGCACCGCCACTTCCCAGCAAATTAGGGACACTGTTGCTCCTGGGGTATCGGCGAGGACCATTCGCAACCGTCTCCATGAAGCTGGGCTACGGTCCCGCACACCATTAGGCCGTCTTCCGCTCACGCCCCAACATCGTGCAGCCCGCCTCCAGTGGTGTCGCGACAGGCGTGAATGGAGGGACGAATGGAGACGTGTCGTCTTCAGCGATGAGAGTCGCTTCTGCCTTGGTGCCAATGATGGTCGTATGCGTGTTTGGCGCCGTGCAGGTGAGCGCCACAATCAGGACTGCATACGACCGAGGCACACAGGGCCAACACCCGGCATCATGGTGTGGGGAGCGATCTCCTACACTGGCCGTACACCACTGGTGATCGTCGAGGGGACACTGAATAGTGCACGGTACATCCAAACCGTCATCGAACCCATCGTTCTACCATTCCTAGACCGCCAAGGGAACTTGCTGTTCCAACAGGACAATGCACGTCCGCATGTATCCCGTGCCACCCAACGTGCTCTAGAAGGTGTAAGTCAACTACCCTGGCCAGCAAGATCTCCAGATCTGTCCCCCATTGAGCATGTTTGGGACTGGATGAAGCGTCGTCTCACGCGGTCTGCACGTCCAGCACGAACGCTGGTCCAACTGAGGCGCCAGGTGGAAATGGCATGGCAAGCCGTTCCACAGGACTACATCCAGCATCTCTACGATCATCTCCATGTGAGAATAGCAGCCTGCATTGCTGCGAAAGGTGGATATACACTGTACTAGTGCCGACATTGTGCATGCTCTGTTGCCTGTGTCTATGTGCCTGTGGTTCTGTCAGTGTGATCATGTGATGTATCTGACCCCAGGAATGTGTCAATAAAGTTTCCCCTTCCTGGGACAATGAATTCACGGTGTTCTTATTTCAATTTCCAGGAGTGTAGTATTGGAAATATTTCAATCACAATTGTTTCTTATATCCCCCATGAAAAACCAAAGAGAAGTCTGCTGTTTCTATCATCTCAACATTGTGATGCTGCAATTGGTTCACATACTGCCACTAAGGAGAAAACGGCTATAAATTTATATTATAATGAGATTAAAGGTGGCATTGACATGATAGATTAAATGGTGAGGAAATATTCAACTATGGGGGCTACAAGAAGGTGTCCAAGATCTGTTTACTATACTCTTGTGGACATAGCAGCAGTAAATAGTTATACACTATTTTTGTTGAACTTCCTGGACTGGAATAAAAAGAAACCTAATAAGTGACAACTTTTTCTTCAGAAACTGGGACTATAGCTCACAAAACCATACACTGAAGAAATGGCCACAAAATTGGAGTACTGCCAAAGCCTGTTGTTTCATGTATGGAGGATATTCTCCCATGAAAAATGAAGCAAAACTGTGGTGCAAAGGAAGCTCATGGAAGATGTCATTTGTGTGCTAGTGAAAGCCATTCAAAAGCAGAGAAATACAACAAAGTGAACAAAAGAGCAATAATCTGCAACAATTGTAAGAGATACACATGTGGCAAGTACAGCAAAATGGTTCAAATGGCTCTGAGCACTATGGGACTTAACATCTGTGGTCATCAGTCCCCTAGAACTTAGAACTACTTAAACCTAACTAACCAAAGGACGTCACACACATCCATCCCCAAGGCAGGATTCGAACATGTGACTGTAGCGGTCACGCAGTTCGATACTGAAGCGCCTAGAACCACACGGCCACACCGGCCAGCCAAAAATACAGCAAAAAGACTGTTATATGTTCTAAGTGTGAAGTAGATTCTGAAGAAAGTGGTGAATAATTCTTCTCACAAAACTATGTTATGTATCTATTTGTATATTACTTCAAGCTTTTGTGATATTTTTTATTTATAGTAAAGTGTATTTCAATAGTACTAAATGACTTTTACTACTAATTTTTCTCAAGATAATTAGACTTACTAAAATTAAATGACAAAGTAAATGAATAAAATGCATTTTAGAAAACAGTTTTAAAAGAAATATTCAGGTTCTACATCCTGAATATGCATCAATGATCTTTCAAAAGTATGTTATTAACATAATTCAAGAACAATTAATGAATTTTATTTATTTTTTAAATTTTTTTGTGTTGGGCACAAAGTACCCACTCCTTGGTAATAAACGTTACTAAAAATTACTTGGTATTGTGAGGGTTAAAAGAATGATGTATTCATCATGAATCCTTAATGTACCATTGCCTTGAATTGGATGCTCTCAACCTAAACAGTACAAATGGGCTCCCTGGACCCACAAAGGATCATGGTAGTGTGATCAATGAAACATCTATTGGATTGCTTGGTAATTGTGAGTCCCTATTTCTGTTGACCCTGGATGCCTGTCGCATTTCTCAACACAGACTGCTTCACTTGGCACCAACTTGCAACCAAAGACTATAATACACCAATGGTAATTTTCAAAGATATTATATTGAACTATACTGTGACATTAATTTTGTACATTACAAAAGCAGAGATTCATACATTCTTTATGAAATATAATTTCTATTAACATTAATAATTATTTTTATCCAATTATGTTTAAGTTAAATGTGAAAATACATGGATGGTTAACATTGTGGAGTGTTCATATTTTTGTATAAAAAGAATAACAAATATAGTCACAACTACTTAATAGGACAAAGAATAAAAAATATAGAAAAAATCAGTAAAAAACCAAGCTCCCCAGTAAAAGCAGAGAATCAATCAAATATCAGCCTAAAATGATGTTGGGTGATTCATAAACAGTGAGATCAACATTAATATAATTAATTAGGAAAATGGAAAATTACCCTCCCTCTTATACAATGTTCCATTTACTACCTGTAATTCTCCTTTGGTTGGTTCCTCATTCTTCTTGGCTTGTATGGTTTTCAGCAATGCTGGGTCTTCCCACTATTCAGCAGCAGTGACCTTCAATGCAGTGATGAGTGAGATTTCATCCACACTGATGTGTTACCCAAAGGCTTGAAAGGCTGTCAGCTGTCTTTGAATCTGTTTTTCTATGCCATTGTGACATTATAGTCGTGAAGCCACAGTGCCTGTATCAGTAGTCACCTGATAGATCCTTCAGACTAATCACTTGGCATAGAGAATGGTGATCCATCACTGTGGTGAATGGTTTGCTACATAAATAAAGCCAGAACATGTTGATGGCCCAACAGCTACATATGTGCTCTACCTCAGTTGTAGAGTAGTTCATCTTGACTTGAAGAATACTTTGGAAGTATAGCCTATCACCTTTCCAGCACTTTTCTGAATTTATACTAGAACTAACCTATCCCAAAATTGCTAGTGTAACTTGATGTTCACTCTCAGCATTCATGTCATACAATACCAGAACTGGAGAAGATGTTAATGCCTCCTTAAGGACAAGGAAGGAACTTTCTTGCACATTGTTCCAGGATAATTTGAGCTCCCCGTGCAGTAGTTCCTGCAATGCGCAGTCCATGTTTCAGAAGTCCTTTATGAATTCTAGTAGTATGAACACATTCCAGAATAACTTCTCATATCAGTAATGCACAGAGGAATTGGAATATCTGTGACAGCATGTGAGGGTATGGGAATATCTGTGACAGCTTGTGAGAGTAAAAATTTTCCAGATGTTTTGTAGTCAAAGTTTGGAAGTAAATAATTTCTTTGAGTGCAAGTAAAAATCTTGTACTAATTTTGTATATAAATGAACACTCTTTGTTAGTGGAATTATATGCATTTTTGTTATGCAGAGTAATCATTCAGAATATAAAGTTTTAATTACTATGTAAGAAGATTTATCAGGGGAGAAGCTCTGTTTTGTGTATTTTATTATTTGTATGAGGTATTTGGCCGAATCTCTGTGCTGTTCCATGAAAGTTGAAGTTGTACTTGGAGTCTTGTTGTGCAAAGCAGTCAAAGGTGGCAAAGAGTATTCTACACTTTCTTCATATATGTGTTGTTTTCAAGAGCATGATAGAAGCTATAAAAGATTGGAGTTTCCAAGTCCTTATTTTTAGTAAAAGTTAAGTTATTCTACAGGTAAGAAGAATATTTAACAAGTTGGGGGTTTGCAGAATACTCTGAGCTGAAGATTACAATGAGATTACTTAAAATATAAATGAACCCTCACAAGCCCATATTTTCCATGGATCAGGACAGATATTCTATCTGTGGTGACTATAGACTGGCAGTAACTGCCACCTGTGAAGTGCAGAGTAAACGGTCTTCGGGACTCTGTGTTCTTTGGAGTGGTCTTGTTGCCTTGGGTGCTTATGTTCGTGTTGTGATTTTCTGTATTGTTTTCCTTGTGTGTTGTGTAATTATACGAACCTTAATGAAAGTGCCAGATTGTAATAACTTGTAGTTTTCTGTGTGTAGTCAGTTGCTATAGCAAGAAAATCCACATTGGTGACCCCGAGTCGCAAAAATACGTTGCATTTACTTGCTATGCATCACCGGTTTTGTGCCACTAGACAGTGTCGCAACCTCCAGTTTCCAGCAGTGCAGGATGCCACGACCTCAGAATGGACCTTTGACTGTGAAGCACAGTGCCTTATCCTGTATGCTACTAATACACTGGGAATTTTCGTGTCTCCGGTGTTTGCTTCGACTGGCTAGATGACCCTAACCTCTGCCAGCACACCATACTGGGCACTGTACACTTCAGTGCAAATGCCTTCTATGGCATTGTATGCTTAACAGAATGCTCCTCCAGCACAAGATACCGGAAACCCCTGCACCCCAACATGGGCCATGTGGCTGTCCAGTTTCGGGGCCCACAAGCATGGCCGCCCCCTCCTGAGAGCGGTCCGTCGTTTAATGTGCCCTCTCTGCACTGGTTGAAGGGACACTCACGTCAACTGTGCCGGGCCATGTATATGCCTATCTGTCCTACTCCCATGCACACACCTCAGGCAACACACCTGCCATGGTTCCGCACTGTCACTCGGCTCTCAGTCGCGATTTCATGCATCTGCTCGAGATTTTGGCTGCATCACCCATTGATCCCTCCACTCCTGTCATGCCATGCTCAGTGTGTGGCCGTACAGATTTACTGCCTACAAGGACTGATTATCACATCTCACCTGCACAGCTACTGGATGTCCAATACACCACATCACTCGTCACTGAGGCAGAGTTCGCATCAGTGTACACTGTGCAGAATCCACTTACAATTCATGCCTTTCCTCCACCCCTGCAAGCAGTGGCCACTGGTCGTTTTTAAAAGTGGCTGCCATTACAACCGGATAACGTAATGATGTGGTTTACCATGGTGGATAACATTTTGGACACAAGGCATTCAGATGACGGCACTCATATTGTATGTTTAGTGAACCATCTACATGACCACCTTGATCTCATCAGTGACTTGTTGCTGAAACTGTCCAAGAGGAACAAATATGCCTTTGTGCATGCATTAGTCATTGAATGCCTCTCTCATCCACCAGCTGATACTATTCATAACATTATTTATGACGAGACTATAGGCGACAGAACCCCCCTCACAGCTGTGGTGAAGCTTGCGTGCGCAGGTCAGTACTGAGATCTTGCCAAACTTATCACTCTGGACATTGTGGTTGGTGAAGCTGCTGCAAGAACTACAATTCTACAATTACTTTTGCTTCCACATATTGCAGCATCACTTGAGGATAAACTACGTCTGGCAGACCAGGCATACACCATTATTTGGCACCGCCATATCCTTTCACGCAGCACAGTGCCTAATACTGCCGAGGTTGGTAATCCTGTGAATATACTTCTACCATTGGGCGGTAGAGGCCAGGCATGTGTGTATCATGAACAGCACATGGAACACCAGCCATATAGCAGCCAAGACCGGGAATCACCAGAGGGTTTGTGCCAGCCGCTCCCTACTGCAACCAGGCTAGCGCTTGCCCACCCCATCTTCCCCTTGCCTGATGCTTTGGCTGGCGGGATGAATACAGCTAACTCATCTCACTCATATGATGGTTCCACTCCACTTACAGGGACGCCACTCACAACTGCTGCCCACCCTGCACATTCCCAAACACCGCACATGGGCCACAGTAGGCACCACGGCTCATGGGTACATGAAGGGGCACCCACAGACGTTGCATTCTGTCAGATCCCCCACTTCATGAGGATGTCTGTATGCCTTGGATTTAGGTTCATGCCAGTATTTTCTCATAGAAACTGGAGCAAGTGTCATACTTCCCTCATTAACTGTAAAGGAAATGACACCAGCCAAACTATTTCTTCAAGAAGCAGATAAATCACCACTTTGTTTCAACGGTTTTGCCAAGTTACCTTTTGAACTCATATGTGGGAGACAGTTCATTTGGTCCTTATTTGTGGCTGACGTAGAAGACCCAATATTAGGCACTGACTTCCTTTTTCACCATGGAATGTCTCCAGACCTCCAGTCGGCTACATTATTACACCATGCCTCGTCTACTCATATTGTGTGTTCAGTTGCCTCCTCGGCTCCCTCTCAGCTTCCAGAAGATTTAGACACAGCTTTCATCGAGTGCTCTCCACTGGTGGACAGCCTCATGATTTCCATGGCCCAACTTCAGTCTGAGTGCTCTGCAGTCGATCTCCTCACTTGCAATGCCGAACTGCACCACCCCACTGCGGCTATGTAAGTCCTCGCTGAGGCATGATACCTTGTACAACTGCTGTCAACACCGCCACCCACTGACACTGGTGATGCACCATGTGGAACTTTGACACTGCCACCCCCTGACATGGGAGATGCACCTCTTGGAACTTTGTTGCCGCTGGTGTGGACAGCTTCCGCAGCACATCAGGTTAGTGACTCTTGTGTGCTACCGATTCCCGTTAGCAATACCCCCGAGTGAGTTCACCGGCCCAGCTGAATGCTGTCATGAATGGGACAACACACAAAATTGCCATGACAAACGGGCCACCAGTATGTCATAAAGTGCGCCGACTGCCATCACATAAACCATGCCTTGCTAAGGCTGCAGTGGAGAAACTACTGTGGGCAGGTATTGTTCATCCGTCAGACGGTAACTGGCCTTCACCCATACATTTAGTTCCCAAAAAGGACAGCGGAGTGTTCCACTGCAGCGACTGTCACTGAATCAATGTGCGGATCATATTAGACAATTATCCGATACTTCATATAAAAGACTATTTGCAAGTACATAGCAGAGCACGCATCTTCAGTGTCTTGGACTGCTGCAAGGCATATTTATGGATACCCATGGAACAGAGTGACATACCAAAGACAGTGTTGATCACACCTTTCGCCATATATGAGTTTTACTACATGCCTTATGGTCTCAAAAACGCGACCCAAACTTGGCAATGTTTTATAGACTGACTTCTGTTTAACTGCATGTATTGTTATACATACCTCAATGACATACTTATTTTTTCCTCCTCTGACAGAGAACATGAACTCCACCTGGCCACAAAACAGGACATATAGACATGTAATGGAGTTGAGATCAATAACAAGAAGTCACAATTTCAATGCACTGCTGTCACTTGTCTGGGGTACACCATCTCCTCTGGAGGTGTATGCCCCCCTTGGGAGCAGGTTGACTGCATTCGTGATCTACCTCTCCCAGTGTCATTTTGTGAATTATGCTGGTTTTTAGGAACTATCAGTTTCTACCATCATAACCTGCCAATTGTGGCAGTAATTCATGCCCCTCTGACTGACGCATTGGCCGGGAAACAAACCTCAGGTAATCACCAGGTACAGTGGTCTGACTACATGGTGAGAGCTTTTGAAGACCTTAAATCAGCCTTTGTTAGATGCCTACATCTCTTATTACAGCGGATGCAAGTGGTTTCGCAATCAGTGCAGTCCTCCAAGAGCATGTTGGTGACACAACTCAGCCGCTTCATTTTTTTTTTTTTTTTTTTTCAAAAATCTATCTATAGCTCAATGTAAATGGTCTGCATTTGACAGAGAATTGCAGTTTATGAAGCCGTAACATAGTTCTGCTCAGACATTGAAGGAAGGAACATAACAATTTTCACAGATCATCGCCCCCTCGTGGAGGCAATCAGTAGCCCCACTGTTGACCTTCCCCCATGTAGGTTTTAGCAGATGGGCTTAATTTTGCCAATACACAGCAGACTTCTATTACATCTAAGGTTCAGAAAATGTGGTGGCCGACTACCTATCACGTATCAATGCAGTTTCGTCCCTCATTAATTTTGGTGAATTGGCCCACTTATTGGACAGTGATACCAAATTGCACAACCTCCAACAGGACCCAGATACTTCCCTCCAGATTGTTTTCTGCAATCTGCTGGGCTCGGTCAGGCCATTTTGGTGTGATACGTCCATGGGCACTGCCCAGCCTATTTTTCCCCCTGTGCTACGTCGCCAAGTTCTCACTATGTTACATAACCTTTCACATCCTGGTGCTAAAGCTACTATACACCTTGTTACAGAATGATTTGTGTAGCCAGGTGTGAAGAGAGATTGTCACACTTGGGCTCATGCTTGTTTACAGTGCCAGTGCAGCAAAGTTGGCTGGCACACACAACCCCGTCTAGGTAAATTTCACATCCTGAAAGGCTGCTTCCAACATATGCATCTGGACCTCGTAGGACCATTACCCGTGTCTGATGGTTTCAGGTATATCCTGTCTGTTATCAATTGTGTTACATGTTTGGTGGAGGCAATACCCCTGCAGGATTCCATAGCATGTGCATTTGTATCCTCCTGGATAGCTCAATTTGGCTGCCCTACTTCCATCACCACTGGCCAGGGAAGGCAGTTTGAATCCCTGCTGTTAAACGAACTCTGCATGCTCTGTGGGGTCTGCACTATGACTACCACCCACAGAGCAACGGACTGGTCAGGCGGTGGCACAGGACTAGGAAAGTGGCCTTCATGTGACACAGGATGAGTGGTCCGACGTCCTTCCCTAGGTTATGTTAGGAATGTGCATGGCTTACAAGACAGACCTCCAGGCTTCACTTGTGGAGCTCCTGTATGGTGAGACCCTAGTTCCCCCACAGAGTTTGTCAAATCATCGACCTATCCAACCTCTCTGCTTTAGTTCAGTGTGTCTGGACGCACATAGCCACGATCTGCATGCCCCCTCCATGACCACACACCTGTCCTCGGGTCTTTCTACATTTGGTGCTGGACTCTTGCGAGTTTGTTATGTTACAGGATGACACAGTCAAATTCAGACGTAGCCTTAAACACTTGTGACCAAAGTATTTAGGCCAAATGGTACCACTGTGTAATGGTAGCATTTGCCATTGAACAAAAATGCCGTGTACTTCCTAGACTCCTCACTTAATGGGATTTGCCAGTATCCTGTTGTTAGGTCTAAACTAGTCATGTACTTTACGCCATGAAACTTCTGCAATAAATTATCTATGTTCTCTGGACGATTCGACTCCCTCTTCACTACTTTATTCAGTATACGAGCATCTATCACTATTCGTACACTGCCATCCTTCTTTCCTACTATCACCAATGAGTTATTATATGGGCTAGAACTCCGTTCAATGACCCCACATGAAATCATTTTATCTATTTCTTTTTGAACTGTTTCTTTCTCAGACGAGGGTACATTATATGGAAGTTTAAAGAAAGGTTCATGTTCCTCTACCTCCATGCAGTACTCATAATTTATCACTCGACCCAGTTTGTCCGAAAATACTTCCTGATTTTCTTTCAGAATTTGCCAAAGATCCTCCTTTGGGCATCAGATAGTCCTTCTGTTTTATCCACTACCTTGTCTCCTTATCTCCATCTTCAACTATCTGCCTCACCAGAAACCAATCGAATTTTTGACCTATTCCTGAATCATGATAACTTAATTCTGCCCATCTCAGCTAGTTCTCTTCCATTACTCTAGATGATTCCAATGGTATTTCTAATACTGCACTATCAACTTGACAAACTATTATCCTTTTGTCACAATCTATAATTACTTTCTGTTTTATTAACCAGTCAATGCCAAAAATGATTGCGGCACTGAGCTCTGGAACTACTAAAAATGCATTCGAAAATAGCTTGTTTTTTATCTTAAATTCCATCATCACTTGATGCTTAACAGGCTTACTACACTTCCCTGTCACCTCTATCACTTTAACACCAGTTACTGGCATCATGACTACTTCTCCTTACTCTTTGATCATCTCAAAAAATGTGTGCGAAATAGCACTTATTTGAGCACCCGTATCTAACAATACATATAAATCATACCCACATACATTAATGGGTATGATTGTTTGCATCCTATTGTCCTCTTTCATGCTTTCTTTATCTTCCCATAATAAATCCTTTTCCAATGCCGAGTCTTGCCATATTATTTTTCCGGTTTTTATACTGACCATTCCATCCGGAGGTTTCTTTCTCCTTTTCATCCTAAATTCTTTCACCACTTTTTCCAATAGTCCTTCGTCTAGGCTCCTTAATGCTGTCTCTTTCTCATTCAAATCTATCATGCCTGAACACTTGGTTGCGGAATAGGAAACTTCCTCTACTTCTGTTTCTCCCTGGATGCTTTCTGATGACTGATGATAATTCCTCCTCCTTAGAAATATGACCTTCTTCGGATTCAAATAATTCTCGCAAATTATAATCCATTTCTCTACTTTCCCTTTGTTGGATAGTACATCCATCACTCTTACTTTCATTATTTTCCCCTACTAATGGAATTCCAGTCTCACTCAACTCATTTGCTTCAGTGCTACAGGGATCACAACACTCTTTCTCTTGGTTAGATACACTTTTGCTAATTTCTTTAAAAGAATCTTCATCACATTCGTGTACTCTTGCTGTCACCAGGTACACATTATAATTGGTATGGCTCTCAAACACTGTCATATTCGGGTCTGAATTAATCACTTGAGTGGAAGATCTTTCTAATTGTGCAGGCTGGCTTTTGAGGTGATGTACATATTCTGAATATGAGGTAATTTCTGAATCGGCATGCGTCTCTGCACTATGCTCTTATTTCTTATCCACCCTTTCCTCTTTAATTACTTCTCGATGCGATTTGTCGACTATTCGTACGAACCTTTTACCATAAGTAACATCGCTCCTCCCTTGCCCTTGCCTCTCTGCACAGTTGCCATCCCTACCGACAAACAACCCATTCTCTGACTCTTCCCTCATTAATTCATCACCCTGACCTCGAATTGTACTTATTCCATTCACATGAGCCTTCACATCCGACCAATATTCTTTTCCTACTTCATTTCCCTTAATAATTCCTCCCTGCTCTCTCTCCTCTGTTTGTATCTCTGCATTATACTTCGCAAAGTTTCGTTTATGAAACTGCTCTTCAGGCAAACGACACACTATCCTACTATAGTACTGAATACTCTGATCTTCCCTATATTTGGGCCATATCTTTCTTTCCACACGCGTTAGGCCCTTGACCTGCGCGGCATTTAGTTTTCCTGATTTTGATATTGCACCCTGTTTCCCTGATAGTTTCCCCTCCCTTGCTGAGAGTTACCTCCTTGACCTCTTCCTCTCATCATGTTAATTTGCAGTTCATTCCTACCACCTTTTACTATTCCATTCTGATTTCTGAAACCTCGAAACTCTCTAGTTTCACGCCACCTATCTTCATTCTCAATTTTTTCTAAAAATTCATTGAATGTTCAATGAGTGCCTCCTACATAACGCTTTGAATCATCAGGTAGCTTTTTCCACAACTCCCACACTATCTCTGATTCTGATCTACGATCTTTAAGATACTCCAAACGCTTGAACCATTCTTCACAGTATTCTTCCATGAGCCCACGCCCATGTTCTGGCATTCTGGTGACAACAAATTCTCTCCACAACCTATCTCTCTGTTGTGTGCCCCAGAATTCCTCTAGGAACTTTTATTTGAAGTCTGTAAACTTCAAATTGTCCATATCCAGATTCAATCCCCAACGTTTAGCATGACTGCTAAAGTGTCTATTACTAAATTAATTTTTTCTTTATCTGACAAGTCTGTTGGTAAGAAACATTCGCAATTTTTTATAAAATCCATTGGATGCCATCCACCTTGTTTCTTTTGAGGATCGTATTTTTCCTCCCTGATCAGTATTTCTGATTTTTGCATTACCAATGGAATACCACTACAGTTAAGAAACGTCTGATTCTGAACTTGCTGACTTAACAATTTTATCTCATTATGCAGTTTAGTTTCCTGTTTCTGCACACATGCATCAAAACTCGACATGGTATTGCGCAGTGTTTCATTATCAGCTGCTGTTTCTTTAACAATCTCTGCCTTTACAACTGGTACTATTACCTGTAATTTACTTTCAATTATCAGTTCTAATTTTCCACTATCCAAAGGTTCCACAGATTTCTCTATTCTCTGAATTTCAGTATCAAATCTTTTCTCTATTTCTGTGACTTTTGTCTGAACATTTTTTATTTCAGCCCTAATGCCATTTACTGATTTGTTTACCTCCGTGATACGTTGGCTTTGCGTATTCAAAATATCTAAATTGGCTTTTATTTTTCCAGATAGGTTTTCATCCAACTGGGATATATGACTAGCCATTTCTGCTTTCAAACTAGCATTCCCTTCTCGAATTTGTGCCATCATCCTATTTAACAAACTTGTTACATCCATATCCTCTCCCTTTTGACTTGTATCCACAGATACATTGTGTTCACTTTTCACTATCTTTGGTTTCACTTCCCGTTCCTCCTGTCTTAGGGGTGTGGATTCATCTATAGGATTTTCCAACTTTGCAACAGTATCTATGGTCCCTAATTCTGGGTCTGACCTTGCAATGTTTTCGTCTTGCTTGTTACCATTCAGCTCCATCTTATGTGGCTGTTTTTCATGCCTAATACAAATTTTTATTAAATCAAGTATTACTTGTTTAACTCCTACTATTGGACTTTCTTTTGCTGCTTTGCAGGTTGTCGTCTTGAACTTACCAATTGTGGTATATTTGTCTACAACAGAATTTTAAATTTAAAATTTTTCTTGAAACTACAAGTTTATATAAAACACTTTTATGCAGACATTATTCTACAAACTTGGTAAGTCCTGTCATGGTCACCACATGCGACCAAACCACCGAATCCTTCAGTCAGTAAATGGGGTATGTTCTCAACTGACTCGGTTGTTTTAACCCCCTCCCCTGATGGAATGACCTGCTTTCTAATTCCGTATGTATATCACCAATACAGACTTGTAGCTGTCATGCCTTTGCGCTTACAGCTATGTATTTTAACAGTAAATAGCTCAGTCCTAATGGTAATTCAAGTTTTTAATATTTGAATACAGCACAGCTGCCACACGCTCAGTTCACTTTTACTCCGCTCCTACCCTCGCCATTGCACAACATTAACTTTGTGATACTTGGACCTTGCTAAGCTATTAAATTCACTTGCATGTACATTTTGACTGTTACTTGCCAGTATTTACCTAATGATTAAAGCACACTCCTAACCGGACTATCTCCCAAAGAGCTGTGATGATTGAACGGGTTTGATCCATGGCCTACAGTGCCCTTCAGTTCACATGGTAACACTACATACCTGACCCATTTAACTTGGTACTGAGCTTATGTACCCAATCATCACTGCTAGCAGCAGTGGATAATACTATCAGCACGACGAGAGCAGCAGACTTACCGTCGAATCCTCCTGAAAAATACTTATAACTATGGTCACCAGCTCTGAAGGAGCAAAAGAATAAATCAATTTTTCACTTGTTTCAAAGTGCAATGGCTTGAGTTGAATTGAAACTTAATTTTGAATATTAATATTTCTGATCATTCGAGGTGATTCTACAAAGCAAATACTCTTTCAATTTCTGTGTGTTGGCTTGGTAATTACTACCAAGACTATTTATGCAACTTGGGTTAACAAAATTCTGTCCTTCAACTTTATGTAATGATTTTGGATATTAATCTTTGAACAATTGATATAGAATTACTTAAGTGATGTTACTTAAAAAGTTACTCAGAAAAATTCAAGTTAACTATAATATGGCAACTCATTCTGGTGTGACCATTGCTCTTTTCAACGTTCTTATACGCTAAAGTATTCTACAACAAAATGAATCGTAAGCGAAAGAGGCAATGGTGGCCTCAGTCTGATTTCACTATACTATGTTTGAGGTTACTACACTTTACAATGAACAACATGCATCATAATTGTACTCATAACTGTATTCTGTCCTCTGTACTTGCATAAAAAGAACAACTGTTATTCTCCTCTTACATTTCTATAAAGTTCAAATTAACAATTACAAGCAGTCTTGCCTTGGGTAGATGTGCCGGTGCTGGTGGTGAGATGTATGTGGATAACGCAACTCTTCACGCCTCATGCCCTTAATGGCGGCTGGAACTACGAGCCGTAGCACTCGTATAAGCTACTGCAAGTTCGCCATAAAATCTGGGTGCAGGAACTCTTACAATCAGCCCCAGTGGCATAGAGGCGACTTCAATAACCATTCGTCACATTTTACTCCACAAACGGCGACGATATTCACCTCTTCGCGATTGCACAATCACTTTTGCGTGAGCACACTTACACACGTTTGATCACGTCAACTCTCCCCAGGCCATTCTATTGTTCAGTCACTGTGTCTCCAGCTACCACGAGCAACGCTCGTATCACCAAGAGTGGGAGCTTTCGCCTACCACATTTTTATCAAAATCATTTAGTGTTTAAGAAATTTTATATTTATTACCCTGGAGTTCATACCAGTCATAATGATTTACTACTAGCACTTAACAACATTAAATTATACAGTAATAACTTATAATTAACAAGAAAAAGAATACATTTGAGTCTGAGAGCTAAGGGCATTGTGTGACAGATAGTGTGGTGGTGCCTTACCGCTAGTTCCCACTAGTGTCAGTTCGCTAATTCCTGGTTTCGCGAATAGCTGGCATAAGGGTGCGCTCCCTGGCAGTCTCATGCCAGCACACTTTTTTTCGATGCGCAGGCTCCAAATTACCAGTAGCCTACCATCATTTCAGTTCCGTTACATACTTCATCAAGATTTTCTGGTGGGTAGATGTTCTTCAATCTCTGTAAAAAGACAACAATGTCATTCAGATAATAACTACATTTTAGATGACAACACGTGTTTTTCATCATACATCTGAATGTAACTTGGAGCTGTAAAAAGTCAAAACAGCATTGCTTAGAATTCAGAGAGGCCACCAGGAGTTATGAAGACAGTCTTTTGCCAGTCTGCCTTATAACCTCATTTTGCCAGTACCTTTCCATAGTTGAGAAATCCTATGTTCCTTTCTTGTAGTCTAAGGTACCATCAATGTGTGGCAATGGATAGACATCTTTCTTCTCAAAATAAAAGAATTTATCAAAATTGTTATTTCCATCTCTTCATCAGCTGTCCTTATCCCATTTTCCAGTGTGGTTCAAATATAATGTTTATCTTGGAAGGTGCTCAGATGGCATCCTTTTGATGTGGCTGTAAAATATTGTTTTTGGTAGTGTCTTATCTCTTCTGTCATTAAGACACAAAGGAAATACAGACATTTGCTATGAGTGAACACTGATTTAAATCAATGGAGCAAGTTGAAAATTTGTGCCATACTGGGTTTTGACCCCTGGTCAGGCAGATGCTCTGACCACTAAGTCATCCAGACACAGTGGTCATTGCACCTGCATGGACTTCCCTAGCACACCTCCCATCAGACCCAAATTCTCAACTTATCCATGCCTCTTATCTATTGTCCTCATTACTTGCAGTGTTTCAATGATTCCCATAAGAGTTTGATCCTGCTGTGCATTTGCACAGAAGAGATCATTGGCCATCTTTGCCTTGATTATATGTATGTGGTGTCTGTTCTTTTAGACATATCCAAAAGCACAGACACCACATGTCTCTCCTGTCATTGTTGTTTAGACATCTAGTTGTTGTCCTATATCTTCACTCTGCACTCTGTCTCTTAGTATTAGTCCAAGAAGTAGCCTTAGGAACTTCATCTCAGCTGCTTGAATTCTTTATCTCCTGTTCTTATGATCCAGTTTCCACTACCATACATAAGGTCAGGCTTGGCCACCATGTTGTGTAGTCTTAGTATTACCTCTTTCCTCATAGTTCTACCCAGATACCTCCTCATATAGCCATTTATAGCATTTGGTTATAATAGAGGGAAACATTCCATGTAGGAAATATATATCTAGAAACAAAGATGATGTGACTTACCAAATGAAAGTGCTGGCAGGTCGACAGACACACAAACAAACACAAACACACACACAAATTTCAAGCTTTCGCAACAAACTGTTGCCTCATCAGGAAAGAGGGAAGGAGAGGGAAAGACGAAAGGATGTGGGTTTTAAGGGAGAGGGTAAGGAGTCATTCCAATCCCGGGAGCGGAAAGACTTACCTTAGGGGGAAAAAAGGACGGGTATACACTCACACACACACACACATATCCATCCACACATATACAGACACAAGCAGATATATATATATATAGCATTTTGTTCCTGTATATTTTGGATCACATTTGAATAAGTTTTGTATATTGATATCTTTGCTCTGAGATATTTAAACAAATTAACGTGTTCTGTTATTTTTTATCACTGTTTTTCCAGTTCTTATTGTGTTGAAGCAATCTGGGATAATTTTACTTCCACTCCTCTTGTTTTGCCATCTGCCTCCTGAAAATTCATTTTGTTTTTAACTAATTGCCATTAACATACATGAGTATAATCTGCAATTTCATAAAAGAGAAAGGTTGGCCCTCAGTTTTAAAGAATATAACACCAGATCTAATTTTGTGATTAGTTTTATGTATGTAATTGATTTTCTAATTTATATTGACTATGCCTAGTTAGTATTTGTTGTTATAGGGTGAAATCAGTAATTGTTTTGTAACATAAATTCTATTGTTGATGTATAAACAAATATAAATTCTGTACTAAGTATAAACATTTGGAGGAACAACAAATAGTATTCTTAAAGTATCTACTTGGCTCTATTCAAAAACATTTTAGCAAAGCCAGCCCTTAATTAATTCCAAAGTAACTAACAATTTATTGAAAGTATTGTTAGTGTAATGATATTTGTTAATTTCATGATTTAAACAAATAATTTGGCTTAACCCTTGTAGTAGAAGGAACTGTTAAAAAGAACCAATGTTTCAATGTATTCAGTTAATTTAATGAGTTAAATTTTAATTGTAATTTCTGTAAATGAAACTTAGAACAATGTGTAGTTTCAGTACCTATTATTGTGAGGATATATAAGGACCCAATTTTTGGTCATGAGACAGTCAGTCCACAGCTGAGTTGCAGAAGAGAAACTGTGTTCGTTAGAACAGCAACAGTGCTTCAACTTAACTGTGGAATAAGTGTTACACAGTTAGCCTGTGTGTAAAAACAATGACAGGGTGTCTGCTCTGTATGTACTTTTCTGTTCTTCAAGAACTGTGAACTTTGTAGTTAGGTTTTTATTGCTCACAGATATTCAACAGTAAACTATTGTAGCAGTATGTGGATGTTCGCCTGAAAGCTATTAATAAAGCTTATTGAACGTTTGCTATGTAATTTACAGTAGGCAGTACTGCACTTCCACTCCCTATTTGTTTCAGTGACTTTTTTTCAGCCAGTACAAATGAAGAAATAAAAGAGGGCAAACATCATCACATGTAATGCCCCGGTTGAGGTATATTGTACATAACCACAATAAAATAGGACTCCTGAATTTTGAACAGTTTACAGTGCAGCAGCCAGTCAGCGCATGGGTTTCATGGCCACAGTAGGACAGCAGTCAATCAGTGAGCGGGTTCTGTTGAAGCAGCAATGAGTACATGAGTAGCCAATCAGTGCGCAGGTGTACACAGCTTATTGAGATAAACAAGATGCCTAGCTAATAGAATTACAACTTGCAGCAGACAAAAAAATCGAGATGACAACTGCAGCAGCAAGCAGCAAACGAACAATTTAAAAAAAAAAAGAAAAAAAAAATTTCCTAGCAGAAGGTGTTCTGTATTAAGTGATACATAATGAGTGGCTTTAAAGAGCAAGACAGTGTGACTGAGGACAACAGATTTGTAGAGGTTAAGTTTTTAAATAAACAGAAAGACTTAATGGGGGCTGATTTGCAGGATAATAGTCGTTCCAGGAAGTGGAAGCAATGTTAAGGCATGGAAGCAATGTTAAGGCAAATTATGAGTAGTTTGTGTATGAAAGAAGACATTAGTAGGTGGGAAAATAGTATGGAAAAGGACATTAATAGGTTGGGAAATAGTATAAAGAAAGTAGTACCTAACACTAATGAGAAATTTCCAGTAATAAGTAGCAAATGTGTAGAAGAGAGAGAGAATCTTTGTGATGATTATAGTAGGAGAGTGGAGGCTTCCAAGAAATTTTGTGCTCAAAGTAGAATTAAACTTGAGAACCAAATGGATCACATCAAAAATGATACAGAAACTGAGGTAGAAATCAAGAGTGAAGTAGCGGTAGAGGAAAAACTGGTAAAAGTAAGTGAAAATGTAGATTCAAATTTGGCTAAAATTGAGAAAAAGGTGGAAGAAGTACAAAATCTAAAGCATAGAGAAAGTGAAAGTGGGTCTAGCAGTTGTAATGATGAATCCAATAGTGATGAGGATGAGATATTTGAATTTATAATTGATAATGATTGCAATGTGTTAAAAAAAGAAAGAATACAGGAGGATAATATTCGGCATAATGAAGAGCTAGAGTTTGAGAGTGGTAAGGGGGAAGAGGACCGTGCTATCTGTCTTTTGACTATGTCTGATAATCAGTTTGGTAAGCAGGATGTTAGTTTTTCCACAGACAGGATTAATGAGGATTTGTTGTATGAAGAAGATCACATCATACATAAAAAGGAAGTGCGTCAACCTATTATAACAGCAAATGTACAAGGTATACATGTTAAGTGTTTACTGGACAGCAGCAGTGATTTGAATGGCATTTCACAGGCATTGAATCTATTAAGAACACAGATGATATAGTGGTGATACATGTTTCTGGAATAAAAATGTAGTCGAATTAAGTCGGGTGATTCTGAGGGAATTAGATTAGGAAATGAGACACTTAAAGTAGTAAAGGAGTTTTGCTATTTGGGGAGCAAAATAACTGATGATGGTCGAAGTAGAGAGGATATAAAATGTAGACTGGCAATGGCAAGGAAAGTGTTTCTGAAGAAGAGAAAATTGTTAACATCGAGTATAGATTTTAGTGTCAGGAAGTCGTTTCTGAAAGTATATGGAGGGTAGCCATCTGTGGAAGTGAAATGTGCACGATAAATAGTTTGGTAAGGAAGAGAATAGAAGCTTTCAAGATGGGGTGCTACAGAAGAAGGCTGAAGATTAGATGGGTAGATCACATAACTAATGAGGAGGTATTGAATAGAACTGGGGAGAAGAGGAGTTTGTGGCACAACTTGACAAGAAGGGACCAGTTGGTAGGACATGTTCTGAGGCATCAAGGGATCACAAATTTAGTATTGGAGGGCAACGTGGAGGGTAAAAGTCATAGAGGGAGACCAAGAGATGAATACACTAAGCCGATTCAGAAGGATGTAGGTTGCAGTAAGTACTGGGAGATGAAGAAGCTTGCACAGGATAGAGTAGCATGGAGAGCTGCATCAAACCAGTCTCAGGACTGAAGACCACAACAGCAACAACAACAACAACAATGAAGCAATAATAAAATAATGAATAATGTTAGAGTCTTAATTGTTAGGGAGCCTGTCTCTGCAGTAGGGGTATTTTTTGAGAATGCACTCCACTGACTAACAAGGTAAGAAATGAATAATGGAGCTGGCAGACTTGAGTAATGAAAAAGATAACTGTGTACAAACAAATGTGGTGCACCTGTATTAAGGATCTATTTGTGAACCAGGCAACATTGGCTACTATATACCGGGTGATTAAAAAGCCAGTATAAATTTGAAAACGTAATTAACCACATAATAATGTAGTTAGAGAGGTAAAAATTGACATACATGCTTGGAATGACATGGGGTTTGATTAGGAAAAAAAGAAAAAAAGTTCACAAAATGTGACTGTGCATGACAATCGTGTAAAAAAGGAGCTGTAATGAGAGAGAGAATCAGATGCGCCAGTAGTCACAGCATGTTGACGTTACCTGAAAAGCCGCTTTTAGTGAAGCTGTATTATCAGAATGGGGAATGTGCTAGTTCAGCACTATGATCCTATTGCTGTAGGATGGGGATTCGATCGGGTAAAGATCCATTGACAAATGCAGCTGTGGCGAGAATGATTTCGAAATTCGAAGCCATGGGATGTTTAGACGATAGACCCTGTAGTGGCCGACCAAGCACAAGGTGTAATGCTGCTGAGACAGTTCAGGAAGAAATGGGGACTGTAGTGGGTTCATCTATGCATGGGGAAGTCAGCGCTCGTGCAGTCACACATCGCACCAGCATTCCATACACTACTGCTTGGTTGGCACTTAGGCGTACGATCCAATGCTATCTGTACAAAATCCATTGGCATCATGAAGTGTTACCTGACGATTTAGTGAAGCAGAGGGCATTTGCGGTGTGAGCGTTTCAAAAGATGGCGGAAGATGACGATTGGTTGAGTAACGTGTTGTGGACCAACAAAGCTCCTTTCATGCTCCGAGGGTCTGTCAACGCCCACAACTGCAGAATTTGGGCTATCAAAAATCCTAGAATTGTCATGGAAACTCCTTTGCACGACGAGAAAGTCAGGGTATGGGTTGGATTTTCCACATCTACCGTTATCGGGCCTTTTTTCTTCGAGAAAATGCGTGATTCTGGTTTTGTAACTGCTACCGTGGTGGGTGAGAGGTACGTGGATATGTTACAGAATCGCATCATCCCCAGCCTGGCTGATAAACATCTGCTGGAACGTACGACGTTTATGCAGGATGGTGCTGCACCCCATATTGCTAGACATGTGAAAGATCTCTTGCGCACGTCGTTTAATGATGATCGTGTGCTCAGCTGCCACTTTCGTCATGCTTGGCCTCCCAGGTCCCCAGACCTCAGTCCATGCAATTATTGGCTTGGGGGTTACCTGAAGTCGCAAGTGTATTGTAATCGACCAACATCTCTAGGGATGCTGAAAGACAACATCCGACGCCAATGCCTCGCCATAGCTCCGGACATGCTTTACAGTGCTGTTCACAACATTATTCCTCGACTACAGCTATTGTTGAGGAATGATGGTGGACATATGGAGCATTTTCTGTAAAGACCATCATCTTTGCTTTGTCTTACTTTGTTATGCTAATTATTGCTATTCTGATCAGATGAAGCGCCATCTGTCAGACATTTTTTGAACTTTTGAATTTTTTTGGTTGTAATAAAATCCCATGTCATTCCAAGCATGTGTGTCAATTTGTACCTTTCTATCTACATTATTCTGTGATTTATTCAGTTTTCAAATTTATACTGACTTTTTGATCACCCAGTGTATTGTGCAATTCACGACACTGCAGGTGAGGAATTATGAGCTTAAAGTGGTAATACTGGGATGAAGAAAAGTAATTTTGCTGATTAACTGATAATGGTTGTGCTAGGCTAATGTGAATATGCTGACAGGTCAACTATTTGGTAGCATTGTGTGAGAATTTAATTTTCTGGTTGAATGAGAGTAGTGCTCAGGGCTGAATAGAGAAGTGGGGCTATGATTTGGTATAACTTTCATCCCCTTAACTTTGATTTGAGTAGTAATTCAGTTATGTGATGGTGACTCTATTCTTTTTTCTTAGCATAATGGTTCGTAATTCTATCCAACTGAACATCTTGACTTTTTGCTATTTTGCAAATAGAAGAGAGACCCAAATCTTTCAGGTTTAACCAGTTTCAGACAGTTATGATTTAGAGTAATGTTTTGTAGTGTAAAGTGTACTTGATTTTAAAAATTTTTCTAATCATCACCTTTTGTACTATGGTCAATTTTAATGCTAATTATTGTAATGTTATGAGAACTATGTAGTGTATCTATCTATAAAGTAATGACTATTATTTTTAGTGTGAAACATTTTTCTTAGACTAAGTTAGAAGTAAAAGTAAGTGTACTAAAGTAGGGTAATTTAATTTTTTCATGCATTGTGGTGGAGGAGAACCATCTACAAGGAAACTGATAGCAGTGCATTTCCTTGCTAACTGCCTCTTGGACCTGTTGAAGGCATGGACAACTTGGTTAGGAATTGTGTGAAAGCTCATTAAAAGTGTGAAAGTGCTTGCAAAATATACTAAACAATGAGCATGTGAAATTTTCTGTCTAAAAAAGTGAACTGCAATGTGCAGTGTAATTTAACTTTTTGCAACCTTTGAGGATTTATTATCTGAGGCAAGACAGGACTTGTATCAAATGATACGTATCTTTAAATATAATCTATGTTTACCTGAAAAGAACATCACTATGATGAAGATGCAAAATTTTGTTAAAAGTATAAGTTGTGGATCTTTTGTGACATTGTACTATGCACTATATGTAAATATTTTGTATGGGTATTTTTGTATGGCCAATTCATATTAAGTTAGAATTTGAAAAGCATATGTACTGTAGTTTTTGATAAGATATCTTATGTAATATTTTTTTGTATGTGAATTTGAAACCCAATTTCTGTGCTCACTTGTGGTCATTGAATTGCCCAGTTAGCTGTTTGCAATATCTGTCTGGTCAATCCAATGAGGGGATGATGTGATGAAGCAATCTGGGATAATTTTACTTCTCCTCTTGTTTTGCCATCTGCATCCTGAAAATTCATTTTGTTTTTAACTAATCACCATTAACATACGTGAGTATAATCTGTATTTTCATAAAAGAGAAAGGTTGGCCTCAGTTTTAATGAATATAACACCAGATTTAATTTTGTGATTAGGTGTATGTATGTAATTGATTTTCTAATTTATTTTGACTATGCCTAGTTAGTATTTTCTGCTATAGGGTGAAATCAGTAATTGTTTTGTAACTAAAATCTATTGTTGATGATGTATAAACAAATATAAATTCTGTACTAAGTATAAACATTTGGAGGAACAACTAACAATATTCTTAAAGTATCTATTTGGCTCTATTCAAAAATATGTTAGCAAAGCCAGCTAGTAATTAATTCCAAAGTAACTAACAATTTTGTCAAAAGTATTGTTTGTGTAATGATATTTGTTAATTTCATGATTTGAACAAATAATTTGGCTTAACTCTCGTAGTAGAAGGATCTGTTAAAAAGAACCAATGTTTCAATGTATTCAATTAATTTAATGAGTTAAGTTTTAATTGCAATTTCTGTAAATTAAACTTAGAACAATGTGTAGTTTCAGTACTTATTATTGTGAGGATATATAAGGACCCAATTTTTGGTCATGAGACCGTCAGTCCATGCCCAAGTTTCAAATGAGAAACCTGTGTTGGTTAGAACAACAACAATTCTTCAACTTAACTGTGGAATAGGTGTTACACAATTAGGCTGTGTGTAAAAACAATGCCAGTGTCTGCTCCATATGTATCTTTCTGTATTCGAGAACTGTGATCTTTGTGGTTAAGTTTTTACCACCCGTAGCCTGGACCACATGCTGGGGCAACCCCTCTTCCTCCGGCCCATGTTCGGCACCATGTAGCCATCCATGGGCCGTGGCCCGCTGAGAGGCCCCCATGTGGCCATGCCAACTCCAAACTTAGAATATTTTCAGGGTACCACAACTCACCCGTTACCTCACACACCTCCACTTATTAACATTCTGGCTTGCCAGAATGTTCAGAAGTAGCACCCTTTAGTTCATACAAGTACACAGAATTAAATGATTAAAACATCAGGCCGATAGTGTTTACAAAATTATTGTAGTGATGTGGGAGTGGCATGAATTTTGAAATAAACTTCAACAAAAATTATGAACAAAATGGCATATTAAATAAATGCCTGCATTTCAGTTATGTATAAAAAATTTTTTTGGACAAGAAATAAAATTTTTTTAAATGCACTTTCACTTATGGCAATTTTGTAAGCACTTCTTGTGCCGCTCACTCAGTGCTAAGGTGCCTTCTTGCACAAATTTTTTCTGTCACACTACACACTCTTACGTGGATTTTAGCATGCAGTATTGATCAACTCACATCAGTCTTTTGACCAAGTGCCTCGCAGAAATCGTATCTGTCTCTGAATTCTGAGCTCCACCATTTATTGTACAAATCCTGTCTACAACAAAAACCAAAAGTAAAACCCCATCAACCAACTATTTCCCAACTGGAATCCTTGGTAAAGATTCTGTTGAGCGGAAAATGATACTTTAGGAACAAAGTCACAAGGCAAACGACTAAATCACAATAAGCTCAAATTCCCACAAGTTCTATTTAATTGACTTTAATAATTCCTTCCTACCTCCACACACCAAAAAATGCATGCACATACAATTACAATTTTAACATCCTTCAAATTGACCACTAAATTCTTTGCCATACTCTTATACAAAGCATAAATCTATACACATTTTTCTTAAATCAATGAGGTCACTGGCCTCCATGCACCATCAGTGCTTAAACTTTCCCCTCTTGCACACATACAGTGGCATAATAAACTAACAAATTACTAATGAATCCCCAAGTAAAACAGAAAATTGTCCCTCCAAAATTAATCTAATTACAAATTAGAACAACTTTTCATTTCTCCCCTTTCTCTATGTACTCTTGACTGCATCAATCACTTCCTTAATTCTGTTATGCATATCAACTTCCTCACTCCAACCCTCCATAACTGTGGTATGAGCAGTCTGATTTTCACCTGTTAAAATTCTTAAATTTTACTTGCTTTTTTTCATTATGAAATTCAAATTCTAGGCATTTCCCTACACAATTAAGCGAAGTATTGTATTTGCACAGGAAGTCAGTACCTAAAACTACCTCCTTTACTGGACCACTCACTACAAAACATTCTATCTTGAATTTATTTTCTACACATTTAAATTCTAAAAGTATTTGTTGTTTTATTGGCTTACTCATACCATCAACTGCTGTTTTAATCTGAACGCCATTGGCTGGGAAGATTACTAGTTTCCTGTTTTTGATCATGTTCATAAAGCTCTCTGACACTGTTGACACATTACTACCTGAATATAGAAGTGCATGTACCATTTCTTTGCCAATTTTAATTTCAATAATTGGCTGTACATTTACCATTTCCTTTCATTCTAAATATTTCTCCCTTAGTAAATCTTTTCTATGTCTTGTCCCTTCTCTTCCAATTCTAGCATATACACATCCTGTTATATCCAGCCCTCAGTCTCATGTTCCTCCCAAAATAATTCATCAAATATTTCCTTCACCTCAAATTCATTCCTTCCCTTTTCTAAACCCCTAGCAATTTTAAACTTTTCTAATTTCCACATATGTGGCAGTAATGACTGTAATGTTCTACCATACCAATGCCAATCATTCTCACTTGAATCATATTCCTCCATATACCAATTTGTATGAACTTCATCACACAAACTATCCCCATCTACACTGTTTATTTCAGCCCTCTCTAAATTTTCTGTTAGTTCTTCCACACATTGTGTCAGTTCACTACTCACAGCATGCACAACTTTACTGTTTTTCCCCTCCAAAATACTGACGCTTGCAGCTTCAACAAAATTACACATCAATTCACTGTTATACACTTTATCTTCCTGAAATAATACTCAATGCCTAAACCATCATCACCATAAATATTCATCTCAGCAACCTTATCTGCTGATACACCATTTAAATCACTATATAAATTCACATCAGAAACCTTACTTCCCTCAGTTGACAAATTAACTTTACATTAATCATACACAACTTTATCCCCCACAGGTACATTACACAAATTGCTGCTACCTTGTCTTACAATTTTGGGACTTCCAGACTTGCTACATTCCAGTGTGATCGGAAAAAATCAGCACACACTGCCATTTCTACACACTTTTCATCCAGATTAACCCCCGATCCTACTTTATTTACATTCTCACATTCAGACTCTGAAAAATGTTTTAGATCCACACATTCATCATTAAGCTTCATTTTGCCATCATTTGTGACTAGAAACACATGAATTCCTTCCTCCAAAGTATCAGTACCAGTAGCTTCTACATAATTGCTTTTACATCATTACATAAATCACCATTACTCTGTTCCTTTAAACAGAAATCATCTACCTCCACCGATACATTTTTTACTTCAACTGCTGACGAGACCAATGCTAAGCCTCCATTAGTAACACTGATGATTTCTGCCAAAACACTATCACTTCACCTGCAGCTGGTGAGACCAAAGCTAAACCAACTTCACTAACATCAACTTGCTACCACAACACCTTCCTTACTGCAATTGCTACTATTTGCTAATACCTCTTCAGAACTCTCCAACAATTTTCTTTACAAAATTCATCTCCTCTTTAATTTCTTTTTGAACCACTTAATCTTTCCATTCATCACATTCACACACTCATTCATTACACATTCATTGCTTACATCATTCCCTGCAAATTTATTCCCATTACTTAAATCTCTCACAAATCTGTACTTCCGCCATTTGCACCTGCTTTTATTGAAAGAGCCATCTATATAGCCTTCCTCTTTAATATACTCCACATTACATATTTGTTGCCTTTTTCCAAACCAATCAACATTTCTACCATTACCATTATCTCCAGTCCTTTTCATCGCCTGTTCAGATCACCATCCCTGGACCTGAGATATGGCGAACATCAGTTTCCTGACTGGTTGTTACGTGATTGCACTTCGCGTGAATTTTCCCTTCAAATCTGCGTTCTTTGATTTAGTCCCATTCACGGAAGTTATCACACCTGTTTGTTCTCCGACCATTCTGCTAATTCCAGCTACTGTTTCCCTGAGAATTCCTTTGATTTCTCTCACAATTATTATTTTGTTGATGATTATTTGGATTCCCATTTTGATAACTACCATCCAGTTTACTCTGATTTGAACTACAAAGCCCTCTCTAATTTACCTACAAATTCTATAAATTCATCCATGGAATCACATGGACTATGGACAAGATCCCACTGCAAATTTTTTATGTAATTGCCTTTTTAACATGGTGATTTCTGTTAAAACCCCCAAAGGATGTTTCACATGCATAAGCTTGCCAAGTTTGCACTTGCAAAAATCTCTCATGACCCCATTAATGCACCTGTAACTCGTCCCATTTAAGAATTCATTTCAGATCCGTGTCTGTCTTTCCTCGCTCCAAAATTTATTCAAAAAACACTTTGAACTCTTTGTATGATTCGCACAAACTACATTTAATATTTTCCCAAGACTGTGAGTCTCCCTCCAAATGCCGTTTTAACATATTTTATTTTCGCTTCATCCAACATGCTGTGAACAAAAGCATGCCTACATGCAGCCAAGAAATTTACTGGGTGATATCTTCCATCATCTGTGTAACATTTCTCTGATCTGGTATTTGCCCAAAGGATGGCATGGCCTGTTGGGAGGCTAATGAATTTAAATCACTTTTTATCTGTTGCATTTGTTTTTTAAATTAATTTTCACTAATAATACTGGACTCTATTTTATCTTTAATTTTGCCCACTTCTTTCTCACTCTCACCTACACAATTGGCAATGTCACTAATTGCTAAATTTATATTACTTTTATGAGCATCTTGCACTTTTATGCAGTTGCTTACCTTGTCCCCAAGTTCCGTCTATATCTTATCCATTTTTCCCTAACATCTTTTTCCATTGATTTGATTTTGGATTTTACTTACATTTTTGTCTGTAATTTTCCCCCTATCCACTCAGACACATTTTAATTTATCATCAATTGCTATTTCAAGGTTATCCGTAATTTTTTCAACTTCTTCTTTCATAGCAGAACCTATTTCAATTTGCATTGTACCCATATCAGTCCAAATTGTATCCATAACTGATCGAATTGTACTGATATTATTTGCCATTGTATTATTTCCCAATCCCTGGCTCATTTACGTTAAGCGAGACATCATATCTCCCCCACATTCATTCCCCTTGCCTGAATTCCTACTTGTTACACTTTTGCGCTCTGATTTAGGACTAACTGGCTCACTTCTGTTTTCAGAATTACACATACTACGTGTCTGTTTTATTTTCTGAGATCTATAAGTGGAGCTTGAACTTCAAAGTTAAACACTATCTCACTATTTGTGCTGGTTAGCACACTGGACTCGCATTCGGGAGGATGATGGTTCAATCCCGTGTCCGGCCATCCTGATTTACAGTTTCTGTGATTTCCCTAAATTGCTCCAGGCAAATGCTGGGATGGTTCCTTTGAAAGGGCATGGCTGACTTCCTTCCCTGTCCTTCCCTAATCCAATGAGAATGATGACCTCGCTGTTTGGTCTCTTCCCCCAATCCAATCCAACTATTTGTGCAGGCACTTATCTGATCTGAGATGGTTCCCTCTGCCAAGGTTATGCCATCAGTTGTAGTGGAAGTCAACACTGAAGACTGCCATGGAGTACTTGAAGACACTACCGTTTTATTGCTGTTGATCTGCTTCCACTACTGGAGAAGTCACCTGATGTAACTGTAGCTGATGCCGGTCACCGCGTGTTCCATCTGTCTCTGATACTGCTGTCCATTAAACGCACTAACTGCTACTGTTCCCTGCACTCAACTTATTTAGAATATGAGCCTCCACACAAATTGCCTTTAACGTGATAGATTAGGACCTCTATCGATAGCATGTGTTAATTGTGAAAATTACTACATAATTTCACTATTTCCAGAAACCTACTTGTGTGTGTGTGTGTATGTGTGTGTGTGTGTATGTGTGTGTGTGTGTGTGGGGGGGGGGGGGGGAGAGCGATCTCTCACTGTGTTTTGAGAGAGTTTCACCCTACAGACTGGTTTTGCAAAGGTTTTTACACTTTGCATAGTACGCTGAATAACAAAGAGCAAAGGAATTACCACTTTGCAGGACACAAATCCAGGACGACTAACCTCCAATTGTGGGCTTTCAAATAAAAAATGCAGTGTGGTGGCCCTCAACTATGTACCCTCAGACTCAGGGTTGAAATATTAAAAGTTTCAGCTGGTTTCGTTGAATATACACATAAATCGAATGGTCGAAGGTTCATATCACTCGGCAATTGCAAATTTTGAACATAACATAGAATTATAAATGAAAGATTGCAATTAAATAATTTCTGCAGCTACTATTTTTAACAACTTTAAATGCTGAGACCAATAGCAGAAGTACCTTTAAGAATGCCGTTTATTACTGCAAACACTTATTGGTGTCAATGGTCCAGGAATTACGTAAAATATAAGTTGAATAATAGGGAACCAATAGATCCCTAGTTCACGCAATTAGTTATGAACAACAACATAGCTCACAAGATATTCAATTCTAAATACATACTACATCTTCACTGCAGAAGCCATGTAAATCTCACAAGCACAAGTCGGCACTACGAAAGATTTCTATCTCCTGTGACCTTGCACAAACTGCTCCACTCTCCAAGTAGTTCCTGCGACTGTCTGTTGCTGCTTCCCACCTAGTACTCTCTGTTCTGTGTGACCCAATGCTCCTCCCCCACTTCCATACAGTCTCCCCATTAACAAATGCTGTGATTGGCTAGAGTGCTCCCGCCATTTCTCCAAGCCAACGCACACTCACAAACATATTGAAACACATATGAAATACTGGATTTACATTTAAATAACTTGAAATTAAATATTCCTATGGCTGGACGATAAACACTCTCTAACACACATTATTAAATACATAAACAAATCAAATAAACGTATATCAAAGGAATAGAAACTAAAAGTAGGCCAGTAGCCTAATGTCTCTGAGCTTGACCAATTTCTTCATGAATAGTATATATCAGATATAAACAAAGACATACATGAATAAATATATTTATAAGCATGCTGCTACCGTTTTTTTGTGTCATTGTGGAACATTTATGGCCTGACGCTATTAACAGTAATCAGTCACTTTGACCTCCAATAATGCATATACTATTCAAGTTACATGCCTGTAATTCATACTAATTTAGGTTTACACTAATAGCTTTCTAAAGACACATCGATTGACAAAATCGGATGAACCATTTAGATTTTGGAAATTTATTGCTGAGTGTTACTTGTATAATTTACAGTTAGATACTAAACTTTAAAGTAATAAAGATAATGAAAATCTGATTACACCATCAGAATTGTTGTGCAAATAATGGTAATGTGCACGTGTCTTTTTGAGGTATCGTGATTTCTGTGGCTACTATTAATTTCTATGTGAACTGTGAAATGTCTGCCATTATGATTTCACGAAGTCCAACATCTTTGGCACTCCTGCCATGCAAATCTCTTTCATAGACACAAAGCACCTTCGACACAGCGTCAACATGGTATTCCCAGCGAGACGGTCAGCCTGGACCATGCACTGGGGCTACCCCTCTTGCTCTGGCCAGTGTCCGGCACCATGTGGCTGCCGAGAGCCCCCCATGCAGCCACGCCAACTCCCAACTAAGAATATTTTCAGGGTGCCACAACTAGCCCATTACCTCACAAGTATAATACTCTACACACAGCTGTTTTATTATCTTACCTCTTTGTTTCTGAGGCTGTCCACACATCAACAGTCCCTTTCTCCATTTCATTTACTTTGTCTTTCTTCAGGATACTACTCTGCATTGTTCGTCAATGCGAAAATGTCATGTGCCAACCCTTTTCTTCACAAGCACCACAGGAGAGGGCCAAGGATTCTCTGAAGGTTCAGTGATGTCATCTTGCAGTGTTTCTCCACCCCCTCCTGGGTTATCCATCATTCAGTCATTGGAACTCTATAAGAGCACTGGCTGATTGGTGGATGATTCCCAGTGTTGATAAGGTGTTTTAGCATGGGATGTCTTTTCTCCACTTCAGATTTGAAAGCACCCAAGAACTGACACATAGCGGCTATCACTCATAGATACTGTTCCTGTTTTGTGGCCAGATCCTATTGACAGTTCCTGTTTTCAGGCCAGATCCTATTGGCAGTTCAATAACAGTCCCCCCCCCCCCCCCCCCCCCACCCATGTATAACCACTCTTCTTCATGACCATTTATAATTCTTATATTCATTGCTGGCATGGAACTTTCCTTTGTGAGTCTGAGTAGCTGTTTAAATTCAGCAAAAGCTTCTTAGTTCAACTGAGCATCTCAACTGATGATGACCTGAACTTGCCTCATTGATGATAGAGGGATAACAATGTCTTCAGTGGCAAATGAATCCAAGAGCAATTTTGTTATGTGAAGTTGTTGGAATAGCTTCATGAATATGGAGCTCTGATCTTATGATAACTGCAAGAAATCCCATCTGAGAGTAACATCGTGAAAAATTTGAAGGGCTCTGTTCTGTTATCAATAGCTATTTCTCCATTTCATATTTCATCAGCTGGACATATATTTCATTTGTAAAATTCAGTACAATTCCTTTTGTATCATGGAATACAGTCTTTTTTAGGTGGGAATGATGAACATTCAACATCACAGAAAAAGAAGCCTTGAGTTGATCAGTGCTCAAACTAGTTGGGCATTGATGAGACTTCCTGTCATCTCAATAGCTGTTGTCCATGAAGAACCTTGCCTCTCTTAGTTTTCCTGAACTGGTGCCCTCACCTTGCTTAATTCTCCTGAATTCAGAGGACAGGCAAGTAGCTGGTACCCAATTATCTCTTCCCACAAATCAGCTATGATTGTTGGCAGTGCTTGCCATGTTGTCATTTGTTGGGGCAGTTGGGGGGTGGGGGATGGTAGATGAACATCACAAGTTATGCTTATCCATAAAGTAGATACATGGGGGCAGAAGAAGTTATTACATGTACAAATATAAAATTTGTGCTGCACGAAACTGCAACTCATTTATTGTCGTTCTTCATCAGTGTAAAGCTATTTCATGGTTTTAGAAAGCCCACATTTTATTTGAGTGCGCCACTTGCTTGCTTGAAATGGGAGTCCATTTTGTGGTAGGTAACAGAAATTTTATGTTTTCAATTTTGTATTTAAATTTCAATACTATAGTCACAAATGATGGTTCTATGTGGCATGCTCACATGTATCCAAGCTACACAAAGTTTACATCCTTCCTAAATAAGAAAGACCATAAACACTGTTTATAGAACCATGTTAAGATTTTGCAGCAAATAACTCATAAGAAAGGAATTTTTTTAGTTCTTACTATCTTTTCACTAAGATCTGACATACGGCAAAATAACAGAAATACATTCAATGTTTACCTATATACTGCACTGTGAACCTTTATATGTATGCCCATACATACAGTATCTACAGTACTATCTATATACCTAGGTGTTACTAGCTTGCTTACTCACTGTCACTCCTCATAACAAAACTATTGACATGTGAGTATAGCTGTTGATAATAGCTAGTACATGGAATATTTAGTCTTCCAGCTGCAGCTTGTTCCTTGTTAATGTATATTTTTCCTTGTCAGCATCACAGAAGGTTCTATTCCATAATAAGATCTCCCAGGCACCAGTTTCTCAGAACTCTGCAGGTTGGAACTAGCATTACAATATATCCTTGGTTCTCACCACCCACCTGGCCTTAATTTATAATTTCTTGCTTCTCAGCTTTTCTTCACTGTAATTAAGGTTTGCTTCATTCTGTTTTAGTTTTCTACATCTTTTATTGCCTTTCCCATCTATTTCTCACTGCCCCCTCCAACCTCTATTATGTACAATTCACTTAGCTTCTCACTGTTATTGACTTGTGCCCAATGTTTCAGCAGTAATCTTGTCTTGCATATTACCCTGTATTCCACCTTTAAGCTCCCAAGTTTTCAAATCTTGTCCAATGCAGTCCTCAACAATCAGTCTTTCCTTCTCATCCCATACGATAAGTCTCCCCTGACCTGTGGTTGTGGGTGACTTTCCCAAAATGTACCTCTTTTCCTAGACCTCTCTAGTCCTTTTCCTCCACCATTCTTTCTTCACCTTCAACTCTTCTACCTGTAGAAGGAGCCACTGGCTCCAAAGGCTTGCCAATCACAACAGTTTTTTTATGTGCGTGTTCTGCCATCACCTAGTGAGTAGATCATTTTATCCATCCAATTAAATAAGAACTTGGGTACACAGTAAACAAAGGGTAAATAGTCTCCAGGTTTGGTGACTAATCAAAACAAATTGTTGCTTTTCCACTATAACAGGAAACAACTTCATACCTTCATTATTAAAACATGTAGTCAGACTCTTATGAAATCATTTACTTTTCTTTATCTTGATATTTATTGAAATTAAGCATAGTATCATCTTTACAGCAACTGATCAATTCCTTCCCCACTAACTAGTGCTGCAAAGATTTGTTGTTAATTTGCTTCAAAGTGCAGTTTGCACAAAAGGAATGGACATTCAAGATGTTCATCACAAGTGTGGCTACCAACATGTGCTGTAATTACTTTGATTTCTATTTTAGTGCCAGTTTTTCAAAACAACTGTATTTTCCTCTATTGTTATACTATTATTCAGTGATTTCATTGCATATCACTGTTTCAAATTTTTGACAAATCTTTCTTCTATTTCCTATGTGTTGCAAAGTGAAGATATCAGACTGATTATACAAAGTTTTTCTAAGAAATTGTTTTCCTATTTCATCTGTGTTGGAAGAAAAGGACATGTTACTGACTTTATTTGTGTTGTGTGTGTTAGTGAGACAGCTGGGGAATATGTTCAACAATAATATTTTGTGTAAAATGTTATGTAAAACTACAGAATTCCATACATTTTTCCTTATGCTGAATTAATTTTCCTGCACTTCACATTTTATGTTTATGAAATAGAAATGTGTATTTGTGATAGAGCAATTAATTTGCACAATGTAATTAATTTTGTTTTGCTTATTTCTTCACTAACTGAAACAGAGCGATCCTTGTTGGGGGACAAGAAATGGACGCACCCATGGGCTGATGAAATTGGAGTAATAATTGGTATTCTGCTTATTATCTTGTTTTCTGCGATGATGGATTACATCAAGTATAGCCATGTAGCTCAGATCCATGATGTCATAGAAAAAATTCACAGAATCAGAGTTATACGGGGTGGTAAGGAAAGTATATTGTCTACTGCAGAGGTGGTTGTTGGAGATCTCTGTCTGGTAAGTTAAACATTGATATATCCAGTCTTTGACACTTCTTTTGCTCTCTTCTGATGATGGTTGGATTACATTTCCAACATTTTTGTGCATCTCTTTTGTGTGCTTAATTGTAAGATGCTACCACAAATATTTAGTTCTCCATATTTACCTACATGAAAAGAAAGGAAAATAACAATCAGAAATTTGCTTATTTTCCAAAAAGGTGGATGGCTGTACCATGCACTGTTGCATTTAATCAGCATTGTATTAGATATATTTCTATGGAGTTTATGTGCCAGTGTGGTACTATTTTAATTTTCTTCCACATTTTTTATTTTATTGTCATTGTACCATTACACCAGTAGACACTGTCAGATACATAGTACAATACAATGATAACTTAAAAAGTACATTACAGTATTTTGTTATAATTAATAAATTACTTTACTTCCTAGAATTGGTGGGCATTGTTGTTTGAATGCTTGTTCAGGTAGATCTTGTACAGTCTGTGAAAGCTTATTAAGTAATCTGTGCCCCATGAATGGTTGATTGCTTTTCTCAGTTTGTTGTATGGAGCAAAAATGTACACATTCTCAACTTTTCCTTTGGTAACTTCTTTGCATAAGTTAGGATAAAGTCCACAAGTGATGGTAATACATCATTACTTTTTGTTCACAAAACAGGAGTTTACAGTGGAGGCTTATGGAAGGAACCATAATTATCCAAAAATCTTTCTTTTGCAATAATAAAATGTAAGGAATACAATACCCATGACATCATTAGGAATTCTGCCATTGCAAATAATTACATAAATAAGTGATTAAAACCTATTTTTTATAATTTAGTCTTGTTATAAATATAAGTGTTACTGCACTACTTCAAGTGTTAGTGTTGTGTGCAATAAGGTAATGCAGACTGAAGAACACGTTTTCCTTACTGCACCAACAGTCATAATTTCATTACTGATTTCACATAATAGGATCATATGGTAACACTATCTTATGAAGAGTGCTCAAATGAAAAGCTGCAAAATGTCATAACAATCAATCTGGTTGAAATTTGCTTAGGCAGCTTTGGATACCAAAGTGAGACATCTAGGGATGTGGACACAGTGTTGTCATCTCCCTGTAAAATATTAAAAACCTGTGCCCTCAGCATTCAAGGTGATGCTTACCATTTTTTTTTAACATCTGAGGTCCAGTACTCATTGAATTCCTAGAGAAAGGAAAAACCATTAACTGACATGTGCTGTGAGACACTCCATAGCCTATGCAAACCTGTCAAGACCAAATGGCCTGGGCTGCTCATGGAATGATGATTCTGCTCCACAATAACATTTGTCAAAGGTCATACAAAGTATGAAGGGCAAGTTAAAGAGGGAGCAGCTTGAGCATTCACTTTTCAGTCCAGATATGTTGCCCTGCAACTTTCATATTTTTGGTCTGCTGAAAACATCTCAAAGGGAACAGCTTCAACTTGGACGGCAAACTGGAGGACACAGTGGAGGATGAGCTCCTATTACAACCACAGGAACTCTGGGAACAGGAAATCCTTCAGCTCATGAAACAGTGGGATATTTATGCTCAGTCCTCTGTTGATTACATTTGAATAAAGACTTCAGTTATACCTACAGTATTGTTTCATGCCTTTTCTTTTGAACACAACCCTCATAAACTTCTTTTTTATTGGTGTTGTTGTATCTAGTTTTAAAATCAATCAGTCATATGTGATGAGTAAAAACTTTACCACAGATTAGTTAAACAGGGGAGTATTTTGCCAAAACTGTAGACTGTTATTTCAGTGGGGCCATTATAATAGGGAAGAGAATGGAGTGATCACTCGGGCTCTTTCATGGAATTGTAGGTTATGTCAGAAAGACTGTTAGGTCGAGGAACAGGAGCTGATGATTTATGCCTTTCAGGCAGAGATTGAAAACATGAAATTTGAATTATGACTGTTGAAGTGGGAAGAAGAGAAGGGGTGCTTGGAAAAGGTGACAAGCAAAGAGCAAATGGGAAAATTTCTTCAGAAAATTAAAAATTTAATTGAGATAGATTTCATGTGTACCAGAATTGGAGAAGGAAGATGCTCATGCAGATGCAGAGATAAATAGGGTGCACTGGAAAATGCTAAGAAACTTACACAAAAGTTGCATGCAAAACAGAAGAGGAAAAGGAGAATTTTGTTCCTACAGGAAAAATTAGGTGCACAGTACCATGTCAAAAGTTTCGTGAAACCAAATGCTTGTCTTAGCCAGGTAAAAGAAAACTTAGGACAAACAAGTAGGTGTCGATAGTTGGGGGAGATGTAAACAGCATGGCTGAAAATGAAAAATACAGTATTATGTGTGGCAAGTACAAACTAGGATTAGCTAGTGATCACATAAGTATAGGTTTTGTGGATGTTCTGTGGTTCCATGACCAGCTCTATGCTAATTCCAGTGTATAGTGAGAAACACGGGAGGACATCACCAGATTGATGCAAAATTTGATATTAGTGCTGTTCCCATAGTTGCTATAAAAAGTTGCTATAGGAAATCTCATTGCCGACACCAGTACAGGAGGAGTAAGGACAAGTTAGTGGATTATTTGCAGAAAACGTAAGGGTGGGGGCAGGGGGGGAGGGGAACCAGCCTGTGTCTGTTTGTGTGCGGATGGATATGTGTGTGTGTGCAAGTGTATACCTGTCCTTTTTTCCCCTAATGTAAGTCTTTCCATTCCCAGTATTGGAATGACTCCTTACCCTCTCCCTTAAAACCCACATCCTTTCGTCTTTCCCTCTTCTTCCCTCTTTCCTGATGAAGCAACCTTGGGTTGTGAAAGCTTGAAATTTGTGTGTGTGTTTGTGTAGTTCTTTTTCTTTTTCTTTCTCTTTCTTTTTTTTTTTATATAAATTGTGTCTATCTACCAGCACTTTCTCGTTTGGTAAGTCTCAGTATCTTTGTTTTTTATATATGTTTTTCCCACGTGGAATGTTTCCCTCTATTATATTCATAAACTTGTAAATACTTTGAAATGTTCTATATCCCTGTAAAAAGAGATCTACAGATGAATAAAGCTACTACTACTACTACTACTACTACTACTAATGGTAAAGGAAGGTGTTCACTATTTCATTTTCATTTCTTGGAAATCTCTGATTCTGCATTAGTTTAAAAGAATAGAATAGAATAGAATAGAATATATGTGAGTTATCTGCTCCACAAAAATTTGGTGCAGCTTGATGAGTTCTGATGGTAGTACTAAAAGAAATTTCGAGAAATCCAGGTTGACATGATATCCTCTTTCAAAATCACATGTTTATTACTGTAACAAAAGCGGTTCTAAAAACTGTTGGAAAACTTACACACCCATGTCTGAATCACCACTCCTTGAACGTATTTGTAATAGTTTCTGCCTATGTCATTCATTATTAGAAACAGGAAAGTTATGGATTACAATAAAAATGTTGCTAGTGTACATACACTATCAGCATTCAGTTACATATTAACACTTTCTCTCACATTGTAACATAAAGTTTTACATGGCTTTAAGCCTTTGGTATGCTGAAACTAGTGTAAATAAGAAATTTTCTAAATTCATGTCACTATTTAAACTCATATTTGATGAAGCATTCCCAAAGGTGCAAACTGCAGTACACTCACACAAAAGAAATACCTGGGTGACCGAAGGAATAAGGAAATCCTCTGCAACAGTCAAACAACTGAACAGGTTAAAAAACTACCATAGTGATCCTGGTTTACTAAACTACTACCACACATACAAAAGAATATACAGAAGAGTATTACGAGATGCAAAAAAAGCCCACAATGACAGTATTATAGAAAAGGCAGAAAATAAAATTAAAGCAGCCTGGACTGTTACCAAACAGGAAACAAACAGTAATAAATTAAAAACAGTAAACATTCAAATTAAACATTATGGTGCTATTATACATAACCCAAATACACTAGCAAATACTGTAAATGAGTACTTCAGCAGTGTTGCTACCAAGCTACAGCAAAAGTTTGGCAAAAAACAGCCTGAACAAAAACTGAACAATAGGGCTAACTCAATGTTACTGTTACCGACTTCTACATAAGAAGTAAGGATGGTTGTGAAGAATCTAAAGAATAAAACATCAGCAGGTTTAGATGAAGTGCCAGTGTGCTTACTGAAGGACTGCATTGACAGCATACAACATCCTTTGGCACACATCATAAATGGATCTTTCACTGCAGGCTCCTTCCCAGAATACTTAAAATGTGCAAAAGTCCTGCCTCTATTTAAGAATGGCGATCCAGAAAATATAGAAAACTATAGGCCCATCTCTTTACTCTCTTCCTTTTCCAAGGTAATAGAAAATATAACGAAAAAGAAACTAATGGATTTCCTAAACAAGTACAACCTACTGTGTAAAGAACAGTTTGGTTTCAGGCCCGGAAGAAGCACAGGTTCAGCAGTAGCTCACTTCACAAATTTTGTTTTAGAAGCACTTGACGAAGGTGAACATGAAACAGGCATTTTCCTTGACCTTAGCAATGCATTTGACATGGTAGACCACAAAATACTACTAAACAAAATGGAGGCACTAGGAATAAGGGGAACAGTAAATAATTGGTTTCAATCGTACTTGGAAAATAGGGTACAGTGTGTAGAGATCTCACAAATGAAGTTCAGCAGATTGACAAAACACATTTCCAAACCCGAACATATTAACATAGGAGTCCCTCAGGGAAGTGTGTTAGGGCCAACACTATTCCTAATACATATCAATGATTTTCCCCAGAGTGTCAAATACGGGGAAGCAATACTATTTGCAGATGATAGCAGCATCCTTATCAGTGATGAGTCACCAGAAAAATTGAGAGACAAAGCTGAAGAAACTCTTGATCATGTATGCAAGTGGGTAGCAAGCAACAAATTAACCCTCAATATTAAAAAAACAAACAGTATTAATTTCCACATAAATAAAAAACATAATAGCATAGGCCTAAAAGTTAAAGATGAACTTATAGATTGTGTCACAAACACAAAATTCCTAGGAATGCATGTTGACTCACAGCTTAACTGGACTGACCATACTGCAGCACTAGAAAAGAAAATTGCTACTGCTTGCTATGCACTCCGGATAATTATGTCAGTATGTAACAGTTCATGTGCTAAGACTACATACTTTGCATATGTGCATTCAATAATTAGTTATGGCATAATCTTCTGGGGTACAAATGTGCAGAACATACAAGCAATTTTCAAGCTGCAAAAGAGGGCTGTACGAATAATAACAAAAAGCAGTAAGAGAGCTCACTGTACTGATTTATTCAAAACCATGGGAATCTTGACAGTACCATGTGAATATATCTTTCAGACTGTGATATATATATATAAAGAAACACATTGACCAGTACACACAAAACAGATCTATACACCAACACTGGACTAGATCCTGCCACCATTTGCATCTCATACGAAAAAACAAAACAAAAACCCAAAATAGTTTATAATTTAATGGAATAAAAATGTATAATAGACTTCCAGAGGAGATCAAAGCTGAAACTGGAATACATGCCTTTAGGAAAGCTGCAAAAAGTTATTTAGCAGATAAATGTTACTATACTGTCAAAGAATACTGTAAATGACATGTGTTCACCTCAATTCATGCAAGAGTACCTTTGTAAATTTATATTTATCTGTAATTAAGATTGGTGTGTATTTGTTTTGTGTAACCCATGCAAGAATACATTTGTAAATTTATATTTATTTGTAACTAAGATTGGTGTGTATTTGTTTTGTGTACAAACGATTAAGTTGCACCATAGAAATATGTACTACCAGAAGTACTATTATGTATATACTCATTCCATGTATACAGTTGACGACATCCATACAACACAAGTTGTCTACGGATGAATAAATAAATAAATAAATAAAAGTATGGAAATTCATAAAATGTACCCACTAAAATATTTTTTACAAATTTGCACATATTGTGAAGATTATTAGCTGGAAAATGTTCCTAATATTTCTGTGAGTTTATTGCACAAATACAAATGGAATATTAATTTTAGTTC